>NW_014013133.1:20376-25949 GCF_000611645.1 Monoraphidium neglectum | reverse complement strand
GCGCCGCGGTCGGCGGCGCGGCGCCGCCGGCACCCCCGGCGGCGACGAGGGCGGCGGCATCCAGCTGCGCGCGCGCGTGTGCCATGAGGTCCTCGAGCTCCCGCGCGTGCGGCCCCAGCGCCGCCGCCTGGTCGGGCGCCGCGCGCGAGAGCAGCGCCAGGCGGCGCCGCGCGCCGTCGAGCGCCTCGGCGCACTGCGCGACGACGGACTCGGCGGCGCGCATGGCCTCGCCGAGCAGCTTCTCGCCCTCCTCCCTGGGGTGTGATTGAAAGGCGCGCGCGACAGCTGGCGTCAGGTCGGCCCAACGGGCGGAACACGGCGCTTTGCCGTGGATGGCCAGGTCAAGGCAGGCGGATTTGCAGCACAGAGTGCTGAAGACGCGGCAGCAAATCCCTGGCTATGCTGTTGGTCTTCGTGGGTGCCAACCCCACAGCATATGAAGCGGGCGCCAGCGTGCTACCGCGAGGCGCAGTGCAGGCGCAGCGCAGGCAAAGGCATGCGCGCGTGCGCGGCGGTGTGTGCGGGGGGGACGGGGGCGCACCTCTGCTTGGCGGCCTTGGCCGCGGCGTCCTTGGAGGTGCTGGCCAGCAGAGCCAGCTTGTCCGCCTGCGAGCCGTGGAAAGTGTGGTTTGTGACACAAGCTAGACGCTAGAAAAGTTTTGGGCGGAAGGGGCGAGTTTGGCGTCAAACATTCTTTGTCTGCCGCACATGTTCTGACCGGCAACCAGCCGCCAGCCGCGCCACCTGGCTCGCGCGTGCTTGCGACCCTCCGTGCCCGCCGCCCAACGCCCCGCGGCCTCAAGTTGCTCGCCCGGCCCCCGCGGCCCCCGCAAGCGCCCCCCACCTGCGCCAGCCGCGAGCGCGCGTTGGTGATCTTGGCGGGCGCCTCCTGCAGCGCCGACAGCCCCAGGCCCAGCAGCTGCCGCACCAGACCCAGGTAGCGCGCGGGGCCGTCGGCGTTGGCCGCGCGCGCCTCGGCCCTGCACGGCACGGCACAGGGGACCGGGGAGGCGAGAGCTGCTTGCTGGGGGCCCACATCACGTACGTTCGCGCGTGTGTGTGCGCGGTGTGTGTGTGTATGTGTGTTGGAGGCAAGAAGCAAGCCAGCGGGCCCCGGCGGGGGCGCAAGGCAGGGGCGCAAGGCAGGGGCCCCACAGTACAGTCGCACGGGCAAGGGCAGCCGCACATGGCGCCGCTCGCATGGCGCCGGGCAATGGCAACGGGCGCGGCGCTCACAACTCAGGGGCGGCGGCGGCGAGGGGGTCCGCGAGGGCCAGCAGGGCGTTGGCTGCGTCCAGCTCCTCAGAGTAGTGCGCTGAGCTCAGGCCGGCCTGCGGCAGGCGGTATGAGATACTTCCAGATTTGGGGCAGGGCGCCGGCCAGGCGGCAGGATGCTAAACAAGCGCTTCAATGGCCCGGCGGCCGCGCAACCTTCGTTGCTGGGATGGCCGCCGCGCCCCCGGGATGCGGCGGCCCCTTACTCACCTGCTTGCCGCGCCCCGGCGCCTGCTCCGCCGCGGCGCCCTGCCGCTGGCGCAGGCGCTGCCGTTGGCCCTCCACCTCGGACGCCTGCGCGCGCAGCGCAGACAGCTGCGCCTCCAGGGAGCGGATCTGCGGCGCGCGGCGGTCATATGGAGCACAGGCGTGTGCGCGTGAGACGCCATGGTCGGCGCGGCGGCGAGCCGGCGCGCCGCCGGCACGATGCAGCCGCGTCAAAGGCTGCGACGCCGCGGCAGAAAGCAGCCAGCAGGTGCAACGTGCGGGCGGCGCGCGACCGGCGGGGGAGCAGCGCGCAGGGCGCAGGGCGCAGCCGGCAGGAGGCGAGGTGCAGCGGGCAGGGCACGGGGCGAGGTGTGTGGCAGCCCACCTCCCCCGCGAGCTTTGAGGCCTGCGCCGCCAGCACGCCCTCCTCCCGCTGCAGCGACGCGCGCGCCGCGCCCGCGCCGTTGGAGTGCGCGCCCGCCTCCTGAGCCTTCGCCTCCTGAGGCCGCGGGGGCGGGGGGTTGGGGCGGCAAGGCGGCTCGGCGCCGCCCGTCTGGCCGCATGCGGCTGATGCTGCCGGCCTCAGCAACATTACTGCGACGCATGCCACTGATGTGAACTCGCATGCATGAAAAACGCGCAGAAGCACGCATGCAAGTGCGTGACGCCCCGTATGCATGGGAACCGTGCGCATGCATGCACACATGCATGAACGACGCGCGACAACACCCCGATGTCGCTGCTCACGTGCAGGTGGTTGCTGATGGCGGCCTTGAGCTCCTCAAGGCTCTGCGCCGCCGCCCGCCGCGCCGCGGCCGCGCCCGCGGCGCCCGCTCCGTCTCCGCCCTCGCCGCCGCCGCCCTGCAGCAGGTCCAGCTTGTCGTGCTGCAGCTGCACCAGCTGCCGCGCGCTGTTCAGATGCTCCCTGGCGTGAGAAACGAGGGGGGGGCATTGTCGCCGGGCACGTTTGGAGGCTTCGGCAAACCCTGAACCCTGGACCAAGCAGCGTGCGCAACTGCCTGCATGACTGATTATTCGGGGTCTAGTGATTATGACACCGCCCCCCACCCTGCTCTGGCCTGGCCTGCATGGGCATCGCCCAGCCGCCAGCCAACCGCTCCATACTAACGCGCATACAGGCAGCCATAGCCCCCCCTGGGCACGCAGTAGAGCATGCCCGCCGCCCCGCCCTCACTTTGTGACGCCACCCTGCGACACCTTGGACAGGAACCCCTGCAGCTTGGCCATCTCGGCGTCGATCGCCGACAGCCGCCCGAGCGGCCCGCTGCCGCCTGCGGCGCCGCCGCCGCCCCGCTTGCCGCCGGCGGGGGCTGCGGGCGCGGCCGCATCCTCGGCTTTGAGGCTGCTGACGAGGGTGT
Source organism: Monoraphidium neglectum (assembly GCF_000611645.1). Taxonomy (NCBI): domain Eukaryota; kingdom Viridiplantae; phylum Chlorophyta; class Chlorophyceae; order Sphaeropleales; family Selenastraceae; genus Monoraphidium; species Monoraphidium neglectum. The sequence goes on along the minus strand of NW_014013133.1, from coordinate 23,088 downwards.
AGGCCGCGCGCTGCGCGGCCCCGAGGGTGTCGAACGCCTGGGCGTCGGCGGAGAGCAGCTGTGCCAGCCGCGCGACGGCCGAGGCGAGCGCGGGCGCGCCGGCCGGGTTGGGCAGGAAGGTGGCGAGCAGCTGCTGCAGGTGGGTCGCGTGGTCGGCGGGGAGGGGGCTGGAGAGGCAGCCCTCGACGGTGATCTCCAGGGCGCGGCTGCGCAGCACCACCTGAGGAGGGGGCAAGATCAGATCAGCGTGCAAGTGGCCAGATCAGCGCAAGTGGCACCGGGCGCATGCGCTACTCGCGCAGCCCCTTGCACGCATGTCAGCATACTGCTAGCTGCTGAGATCCAAGACGGAACCAATATGATGACCGCAAAGGAGGAACACAACACCCCTGCGGCGCGCCCGCCCCACTCGCTGCGTCGCGCCACCACGGGTCCGCGCGCTTGCCTGCTTGAAGTCCAGCAGTGATCCATCCGTGTCCGTGTAGGCAATGGCCTTGGGGCTACGGTCAGCAGCCTGCAGTGAAAGAGGAGGCATCGCACACACGGTTGGCCGAGCTCCGGGAGCATCACCAGAACGGGAACTGGCCCAATGAATGACCCGAGACCATCCTGCTGGTGGCTTGCCTGCTTGATCCAGTCCTTCCAAAGCTTGAGCCTGTCACTGCCGGACTTGAACGTGCGGGCCGTCTTGTCCAGCACGGCGCAGGCCTCACCAACCTCCACGACCGCGTCTTGCTGCTCGGCCGGGCCTGATCCCACAGCAGTGCCGGCCTCCTGGGCACCTCCCTGTGACTTGGGCTTCTTGTTCTTCTTCTTCTTGGCCGACGGGGCCTGCCCCGCGCCGATCGCCGCGAGGGCATTGAACGAGTTGAAGGCTGAAGCCATAGTTATCTTAGAGGCAGTGATATATGCGAGGCAGTCCCGTCGTTTGGTGGTTTCAGCCTACGCCTGGGAGCAAGGGCTTGACCTGAGCTGCGCTGCGGCCACACCTCAGCGGCGTCACCCCAGCTCGAGCGTTGACTAAGCCAGGAGGTGGCAGCTTCGCTCATGTTGATACATCATGGGGACTATAGAGCTGCGTCAGCCATTATGGGGCTATCCAAGCGATCATTGCCATGCTGCAGGCGTGCGTAATTTACAGGAGCACCCCAGCTTCCATGTGAGCGGTGCTCAAACAGCAGGTCGCCACAGATGCACCTGCCAACCGGCAATTGCAAGCATGAATACGCCGCGGGCGGCCGTGCTGCACGCCCCATGCAGAACCAATAGCCAGCCAGCCGCATGGGCTGCATGCATGGACCAGCAAGCATGGCGTCGCAAAACAACGCTGTCCTGTGCACACCACGGGTATTTGACCCTGACAGCCGCGCTTCGATGGACAACAGCAACAAGCAAATCAAACCGGCCCCAACGGCGGCAGCCAGACAACCCCCCATCCTGCACACCGTCTAATGCATGTGGTTTGTGCATGCTGGCAGCCTTCCGCCGTCCTCGCGCCCGCGCTCATCCTGCTTCGTTTCGCTGCAGCAGCTCGTCTGCTTGCGCGTCGCGCATAGGCCCATACCGCAGCCGCACGGCCGCGCGCCCCACCATCACCGCGGCAACAGCCTCGGCGCGCGCCTGTGCCGACCGCGCACCGGCGAAGCTGGAGGCAGCGGCGGCCGCCGCTGCGGCGGCCGTGCTCATATGCGTGTGGGATCCTGGGAACACACGTCCATCGAAGGCCGCTGCCTCTTTCATCGCCTGCGCATGTGAAGGATGTTTGATGCAACGCCCGCCCTGCCGTCAGCCAGCACATGCTCAACATTAAAGACAGACAAGTGTGTGAAGAGATCTGGCTGGGCATCCCACGTTGAAACAAGTGAGCACTGCGACGTGCAGCACAGGCGCGAGTCTGTCTGTCATGCACGCACGAGCCAGCAGCACTGACCACCAACCTCGGCCGCCTCTCGCCGCCTGCCGAGCGCGTTGAGGCACGCAGCACGGCAGTGCAGCAGCCCGTTGGTGGACACCCAAGTGTACGCTGCAGCGTCGCCGCCCGCGCCGGCCGCGCGCAGCGCAGCGTCGAGGCGGCCATACAGCATGTTGCATTCGGCGAGCGCTTGGTCATATCGCTGCTGCCTGCGCGGTGAGCGTCGTGAGACGGGTGCAGACGGCAGCCTTTGTGCTACCAGACAGGATGGGTGGTGAGCCGGCGCAAACAGTGCAAACAAGATGAGTTCTGTAGGAAATCGCCAACTTGGATTTTCGCAAGCTCTCACAGCGTGCACGACCGCCCTCGCAGTGCAAATCAAGCCCCAGGTCTTCGATCATGTGGGAGCGCGCCCAGCTCGCCTGAACAGCTGTCGCACGCGCCCGGCGGCCGCCGCCCCGCCGGGTGGCCCGCTTCCCGCGTCCATTGCGGCGCCGGCTGCCTGAATGGCGCGTCTCACGTCGGGCCCCAGCACCTCTTCCGCCGTGCAGCGCTTGCAGCCGCACTCGAATCCCCAGCCGCGCCGCAGCGCCGCGCGGCGCTCGGAGAGGGGCTGACTCAGCGCCTGTCCTTTGTAGCCTATAGTAACCTCGGCGCCTGTATGAGACGGAGGTCGATGCGTGCGTGCGCCCGCGTGTGCGCATGTGTCATACTGCAGGATGCATGTGTGTGTGTGTGTGTGTGTGTGTGTGTGTGTGTGTGTGTGTGTGTGTGTGTGTGTGTGTGTGTGTGTGTGTGTG
>NW_014013133.1:0-20250 GCF_000611645.1 Monoraphidium neglectum | reverse complement strand
GTGTGTGTGTGTGTGTGTGTGTGTGTGTGTGTGTGTGTGTGTGTGTGTGTGTGTGTGTGTGTGTGTGTGTGTGTGAAGTTTGAGTATGCGTATGCACCTCTTGCAAGCCTTGGCTGTGCGCTGGCAGCAAGTGCCGCACGGCCCGCTGCGTTTGGGACCCTCTACCGACCACTGCAACCTCGGCACCAAACGTGGCGCCCGCTTTCCACGGATGGAAAATGGCCCATTCGGGCCGCCGGTCGCAGCAACTCGCCGGCGTCAAGATGTTCGGCGGCGCGGAGGAACATGACGTCATTGATGAACACCGCGTCTGAATTTGGGCAGCAGCTGTGGTTGATGAGGCTGGGCAGCACCCACAGGCCGGTCTCCCTGAGCGCAGATCGTATGAAGGGTGGGACAGTCCCTGTCAGATGGGCGGCTCCGGTGAGCACGGCTGTTCCCCTTCCCTGGACGAGAATGCTTGAGCTGCTGCAGGGAAATGCAGGATGCTGTGAGGCTGGTGACACCCGCCGCAACGCGCGCTGCTTGCAGGGCGCCCTACCTGCCCAGCGAGCACTCAGCATGCCTTTGTCAAGCGTCACTCACCTGACGCCAGGCCGCATCGCCTCGGGCTGCTGCGCAGCCGCGGGGACCGCCGGATCGCGGCCGCCGCCGCCCGTCGGCCCCGCCTCATCAAAGCCAAACGCGTTGCCCGCCACGATCGCCCGCACGCGGCGCGGGTCGAGCGGCGGCGGCGAGTGCACCTCCGCGTCCGCGTTGCTGTGTGCAGCCTCAAGGAGGGTGCGCAGGTCGGCGGGCGCGGCGAGCGCGGGTTTTGCAAGCGCAGGGTCCCCCTGGACCCCCAGCAGCGGTGTGTGGGAGATTGTTGAGCTGCAAGGCTAAGGGGCTGGGGTACAAGGCACGCGTTGGGCGGCCTGCAGCATGGCATGTCTTGCTGCTTCGTCACGGGACCAAACGCCTCGCCAAGGACGGTCGTTGCACGTCATCGCAACTGCATCTGAGCAGCGCATGGGGGGCTGTGCAGCGGCGACAATCCGAGAAAGGCTGCCCTGAAATGATGCGCATTCTGCGGCTCGCATCACACAAACACAGCCCACGCTGCGAGCGTGAAGTTCACAAATCCCTGTGTGGCCCCTAAACCACAGTCACTCGCGCTGCACCCACAATGTTTCACGCTGCCAGGGCGTCGTCGTCAGCTCGGTGTCGCCCACGCACCTGGCGCGGCAGGCCGGAGAGCACGTACAGGCGGCGCAGCGCGGCGGGGTCTGCCTCGCAGCGCTGCAGCAGCAGGTCACCCAGATCAGCCTGGGACTGGTCGTTCTGTGGGGGTATGGGGGGATGCCGATATCCAGGCGTAGAGGGGTGTGAGTGGGGGGGGGGTCCCTGCACCGAGCGCTCACGGGGCCACGCACCACTGCTGCCCGACGTGCGCACGCGTGCTGCAGCCGCTGTGCCTCGAGAGCATCACACGCACGCTCGCTGCAGGGAACAAGTCTAGCCAGGCCGCATGGCCCACGTTCGCCGCGGCCCACGTGTCGATTGCAACAAAACCTAAACCGATGGCCCCTAAACCATAACCCCACGATTTGCACAGACCAAGGAGCCGCTGGCATGATCGATTCGAAAGCCTCCTGCCGAGCTGCGTGCCACTCCAATCGGCTTGCAGGCCGCCAGCAGCGCTCCTGGCGCCACTGCGCGCCCCACGACCAGCCCGCGGCCGCAGCCTGTGTTCCCGATATGGAAGCGGTTTGGGCACCGTTGTGGCGAGAGGCGCCGCATGCCGTGTATCGGCTGAAGGGGGCCGCGGGGCGCACGCGAGTGGCGAGTACAGTACGCGGGCTCGTGGCTCCCTTGGGCGCGCTCTGCCGCGCAGCCGGGTGCGCAAGAGAGGGCAGGTACCCTTGATAGGTCGCGGGCCCACAGTCCTGGTGCCATAACTAGCTGATATCAAAGCTGTACAAGGCCCCCGTTGTAGTTCATGGCAACAGATGTGCAAGGCAGGCGGGCCGGCCGACCCGACCGTGCAATCGACCCCAGAGGCAAATAGAGCGCCCAGGGCTCGGTGGGCAGCTGCGATGCCGCGCACCCCCTCCTCGAGCCCGCGCCCCATCCGCACACAAACGTCTTTGCAACTTTGGGCTGCCTGGCCCCGCACGCCACACGTCACCCACACAACTCTGCCTAGTGACTGTGTGACTGCCAGGTCCTTGCACTCTGTAACTGTCTGCATGATGATGATGATGATGATAAGTTACTCATACCACTGCATGACTTGTTTCTTATTGTCTGTGATACTGCAAATGCAATGCCACGCACGCGCACACACACACACACACACGCATGTATGCGCACGTGCTCAAGCGCAGAAGCATCTGCACACCTGGGACGTCGGTGACCGCAAGGGCCGGGTGCACATATTCACCAAACTCCTGCGGCGCTGCCGCAACGTAGAGCTTGGAAGACGAAAAGGCGCCGTCCTCCGACTCGGCGGCCAGCTCTCGCACCGCTGCCAGCGCAGACCGCACCTCATGGCCGGCCGAAGGCTGCGTGGCGGGGTCCATGCGCGCGCACGGGTGTAAGAGATGGGGCAGCGTCGAGATTGGTGCCTTCAGGCCTGTGGGTGCGCGTGGCTGGTAGGCAGGTGTCTCTGTGCGTTCCAGTGCACGTGTGGCTTGTGCATAGGCCGCATCTGACTTCCACTTGGCATCCCCTCATCACTTGTTGCATCCATCAGCAGAATTAAAATTCTGCTGGATGGCGCAAGCCGAGCGTCAGGCGCAGAAGGAGCAGCACAGAAGCCATTTGCAGGCCGGCCAATCAATCGGAGAGACTCCCTCGGAGGAGTTGTATTTGAACAGGGTGGTAGGCACAGTGCATCTTGGCTATGTGCGCTGCGCCACCCAGGGCTACATTGTGTGCCGCCCCCACACCCGCCGGCCTGCCCCCAGTGGCCAAGACGACCAAGACCAGGCACCGCTGCAGCACAGGTGCCCCACCCCTGCAGCCAGCGGCTCCAGCAGGCGCGCCGCCGCCCTGTAGTCTCCGAGCGTGCGCAGCGCCGCCGCCAGGCGGAACCTGTGCTTTGCATTGCCAGGGTCCAGGTCAGCCGTCTTTCCGGCCGCCTCCGCCGCGGCCGCGGCCATGGCGCGTGCGCCGGGCACTGGGGCGTTGCGAGACGCCGGCGGCAGCCGCTGCAGGCGCGCCTGGGCCAGGTTTGACCACGCGCGCGCGTCGCGCGGCGCGGCGGCGGCCGCCGCCTCGTACAGCTGGCAGGCGGCAGCCCATTCTCCGCAACTGGGGGCGCGTGCGATTGGCGGGACGTGTGCGTGGACAGAAGACGGGTAAAGTGTGCGGCGTTGCACCACTTCAATGACAGCCCTGGGATGGGGTCGAGGTTTTCAGTCGAACTTTGCTGCGCCCCCGTCCCTCCCTAGCGCAGCGGCAGATGCCTCTGGTATGAAGCCGAGCGAGGCGCAACACCTGAGCGGCTTCGCACGCATCAACCAACAATCCTTACTCCTTGAAACAGAACAGCAATGCGACCAAGCGCTGCCCTGCTGTGCGACTGCGGCCTGCCTGTACGCTGCGTTGCCGCGCTCCCTCAGGGCGTCCGCTCCGCCATCCTCCATTGCCGCCGTTTGCGCCTGGGGCTCCTCGCCATCTGGCATTGACGGCGCAGTCGCAGAGGGCGAGGGTGGCGCACCCGCCTGGAGCCCAGCTGGTGGTGCAGCAGTTGGCTTCGGCAGCCGAGTGAAGGACGCTGCCTCGATGGAAGTGTTCCCCATTGCTCATTTGTTTTGACCCTCGTACGCTGTAACTCGGCAAAGACGGGGCAGGCGGAACACCCGTGAGGCTCTCGGACGACCCCGAGACTGAGATCGCGGATGTACAGTACGAAAGTGGAGCGATTGGATGCAAGACGCTATGATCCCCTGCCCCGCTATTCCAAGGTAAGTGTAGGTGGACAACGGGCTGCTCAACCACCGGATTACTCGTCTGCCCCAGCGTGGCCGAGAGCCCGCACAACCGCCGCCGCAGCGTCCGCAACCGCCAAAGCCGGCACGGCCAGCCCATCCCCCAGGGCTTTCGCCTCCCAAAGTGCTGCCTCGGACGCATACTGCACGGCGCCTGGTTGCCGCTGCCGCGTGGCGCGCAGCTGCTCACAGATGGGGCCGGCAAGTGCGGCGCGGCAGGCCTGTGTGCGGGTTGCAGGAGAGGCGCAGAGGAGGGCAGGTGGAAGCCAAGCGCGACGTGCTGCGGCTGCTGCTGCTGCTGCTGCTGCTCCCCTCCTGCTGCTGCTGCTGTTCAAGCACAGCCGGCGAGCTCACAAACACGCCTGACCCAACACGACAGGCGTGCCGCAGCCAGCGCTGAGAGTGGCGCGTACTCAAGCCCCTCCAATGCCAGCGGTCTACCGCATGCCGCTGCGCAGATACCAGCACGCCCGCGCTCCTGCCTCATGCGCACCAAACAAAAGGCCCCCCCAGGCAGCCGCCGCCTACAACCCACCTGTCGAGCCTCCCTCACTGCCGCCTCCTCCTCGGGGCCGCCGCACCGCCACGCGCCCAGCCGCGCCCCCAGCCAGGCTAGCAGGCCTGGAAGCTCGGGAGGCACGAACGCCGCGCGCGCGGCGCGGCGGGGCGCCGGCGCGGCGCCCGAGGCAGGTGCGCCGCGCGGCGGCGGCTGCACCGATGGAACCAGCTCCCCAAGCGCGCCGTCTGGGCCTGGTGGTTGTTAGCGAATCAGGGAATGGTTGGTGCGGCGCGAGTGAGCCATCCGTGCTGCAGGTGCACGAAATGCGCACACGCCGGATGCGAGGCGGAGCCCTCCGCAGCGAGCAGCGGCAGGCCGAGACAGGCGCGACCGGCGCCTTCGCACACCTGCCCGCCACCCACCCCAAACCACGGCAGTTTGGGGCCGAGGGGCGCGCCATCGGCCGGGCAGCGGCGCGCCCCTGCCTATGCCGGTGCTCACCAGCGGAGCACCACCAGCCGGCCTCCTCTGCATGCCGCGCGTAGGCACACCAAAACGCCGCCGCGCCGCAGAGCTGCCGCGCGTCCCCCAGCCGGCAGCGCCGCATCACATCACACGCGAGGCTGGTGCCTGGCACGGCGCCGGCGCTGCCGCCGCCGCAGCTGCGCCCACTAGTTTCGGGGCCATGCGACGAGCGGCCCGGCGCCGCCGCGGGCTGCTGTCTCGGCATGCCATCCGGCCAGAAGCCAGGCGGCAGCTCCGAGGCGCCGGCCTCGGGCGGGCTGCCAGCCCCATACAGGGGAGCCGCACGGGCGCCGCCAGGCGCCGCCCCCGAGGCGGCGCGCCGCCACCAGAAGCATGACGCGACGGCCTCGACCGACTGCACCTCGCATGCGTGCGCCGCGCCGCCCGACGGCGGCACGACGCGCTCCGACGCGGCGTGGCAAGAGCACATGCAGGCCAACAACCCCGCTGCCGCCTCTGAAGCCTCAACAGCTGCATGAACACCTGCTGCCTGCACCCCGCCAGTGCCGGCGCCCTCAGCCCTGGCTATCAGGGCCTGCAGCAGTGACTCATGCAACTCAGGCACCCGCTGCAGCATCCCAACGACCCGCGTGCGCCAAGGCGCCGCCGCGTCCGCGCCCGCGACCGCGCCGCCGGCAGCTGGCGCCGCCGGGGCGGGGCCGCCGCCGCCGCCGCCGCCGCTGGGGTTGCTGCCGCCGCCTGCCGCGGTTGGCAGCGCGTTGCAGCGCTGGCATGTGTCAGCGAACTTCTGGATGACAACCTCTGCCAAGTCCTGCAGGCTCGGCGACTCGCCACTGCTTTGCAAGCCGGCGGTGCCCCCACCGCCGCCGCCGCCGCTCCTGTGGGCCCCTCCGTCCGTCCGCTGTCGCTTGGCGTCGTGAGGGCCGGGGGCTGGAGGAGGCATGTTGCCGCCGCCAGGGTGCAGCGGGGGCCGCTGCTGCTGCTGCTGCTGTCGCTGCTGCTGCTGCTGCTGCTGCTGCTGCTGCTGCTGCTGCTGCTGTTGCTGGGAGCGCCGCGCCACGTCCCTCAGCTGGCCCTCGATCCTCTCAACCAGCCGGTCAAACGCGCCGTCGGCCCCCGCGGCGCCGATCGCCAGCAGCGGCAGCCTGCGCGGCGCGCGGCAAAGGCATGAGCGCGGCGCCGCGATTGCGGCCGCGTATTGGCCACGCCAACGGCACCCTGCCCCGGGCGCACCGTCGTTCCTGGCGTTCCCAACATCCATACAATCACGCAGTGTCAACACACAAACAGTGGCAACACCGATTGTCGAGCCACAACAAAACCCAACCCTCTCACCCGCAACATTGCATCCCCTAATACTAATTGAACCCAGATGTTTGCAGCTTGATATAGACACAAGGTGCTGTGTACATAAGTTCAATAACCCCCACGCTCAATCGACGCCCACCTATCTAGAAGCTGGTGCAGCCGCGCCGCGGGACTGTCCCCCGCCTCTGCCCACGCCCGCACCCTGCCCGGCTGCTGTCCAACCGGGCCTGTCGCGCCGGCCGGCCCCTCCAAATCAAAGCCCACGGCGTCACACGTTGCCTTGAAGCGCGCCGGCGCATCGCGCGTCAGCTCGCGCGTCCTGGCGTGGGACGCGAGCGCCTGGGCAGCGGGAGGGGCCGCGAGACCGTAGGTGAGGCGGGGCGGTGTCCGGCAGTCCCACGCCGTTGCAGGCGTGGTTGCCTGACAATTGCAGCTGGGAACTTGAGCGGACGGACGCTGCTGGTGGCTCCATACGTTTGCTGATGCTGCAGCTTTTCGTCGGCGCCCTGTCCCGAGCCGCTCGTCGAACCGAGATGCCACATGGACGTGCATGAGCAGCAAGCCCCTTCTGCATTCACACACGCCAAAAGCTCGGGGCACGCCTGTGGGACACATCACACACATACACACACACACACATATATACACACACACGCACATATGCACACACACGTACACGCACGTACGCGCTTGCCTGCAGGAAGCTGTAGCGCAGCTGCGCGCTCTGAGGGCTGTCAGGGAGCGCCGTCAGCAGCGGGAGCGTGACGCGCTCAAATTCGCCGCGGTTGAAGGTGAGCGTGAACGCCTGCGGCGCGGGCACAGTCAGTGGTGCACATGATCGTATGGTGTCAGTGTGGGTGTTTTTGTTTGTGTGTGTGTGTGTGTGTGTGCGTTACGTCTTCTCTGTGTGGGTGGACTTGTGTGTGTACACATGCAATTACAATGCTATGTCGAAATAAGTTGCGCCTGAGCAGCCGAAATCATTCACCAGGAGGCGTACCTGCCTCCCTCCAGCCGCCCGTGCAGCCACTCGACTGCCCCACCCCCTCAGCGCGCGCCTGCTTATCCGAAAGCTTGCTGCATCCAGCCTTTTGAAACTCCGCCAGGTGGTGCGCCAACGCGGCCTCCACCTGCCTGCGCGCCCCGGGGTCCAGCTGCGCCAGCCTGCAGCAGGCATTCACAATTGGCACACACACGCCATGCGCGGCGTCAGCGCCGCCGGCACAGTGGATGGGGTGATACAGGGTTGAGCAGGCGCGCGGGGCATGCCGAGAGGGCCGAAACGCTGCGCCAATGCTGGTGCGAGCAGGCGTGCAGGGCGGGGCTCCATTCCGAACCCCAGAATCCCAATCAGGAATCTCAGGATGGATGGCAGTTTGAACTCAAATCTAACAAGCAGGAAGGCCGCTGCGTGCCCCGAGCCACAACATTGTGAGCGCTCGCCTGCCGTGGCCCTCCGCCGCCGCCGCGTCCCGATCCTTGATGCAGGTCTGGATGATGTCCTGCGTGTCGCCCTGCTGCGCCCGCACCGCCTCCGCCGCACCCCACTCCCTGGGCAGGCCGCCAGCCAGGCCCTTGTAAACCTCCAGCTCCCACCGCGGCGCGCTCGGGCAGAGCGCACGCATTGCAGCAGCCAGCCGCGTAAATACCCGTGTCGACGCCTCAAGCGGCGGCGGCGCCGCGGGGCCTGTGGCGGCGGCTGGGGCGGCGGAAGAGGCACGGCCGCGGGCTCGGCAGGCGGCGGCGTGTATGAGATCCCGATAGTCGCTTGGGCAGAGCACGCGCCGCGCGACCAGCATGGTCGAGTGGAGGGCCGACTGGTCGTCTTCCGCCAGCGCGGCCTCCAGGCAGCCGCAAATCTGCCCGACGCCAATATGTGATAGGGAGAGGGGTGTGACAGCGCGCGTTTTGTGACTGTTGGGGGGCGCATCACAGCCCGGCAGATCGGCGGAGGTCCAAGGCATGAGGTGTGCAGGTATGGCTAAGGACAGTGCCGGCGAGCATTGTCGGTGGCCGACAGGCAGTGCGGTAGCTACCCTGAAAGACCTCCAGACGAGCTGAGAGCGCACCCGCTCTATCGTGCTGCGCGCCGCGGGCCCGCTGCGCCTCAGCAGCGCCCCCGCCAGCCCCGCCGCGGCCCGCTGCCCGGCGAGGCTCGCGCCCGCGAGCGGAAGCCGCGCGGAAAGCGCCGCCATCAGCTCGTCGGGCTCGATCACTTTTTGCAGGTCCCGCCTCAGCACATTCCGTAGCACGCCGCCCCACCACTCCTCGCCCCGCCACGGCCCCGTCGCGCGCGGCTGGCCGGCCGTGGCGCCGCCGCGTGACAGCCCAGGGAGGACCCAGGGGGCGTCCCTATGGGAGGGGGCTGCGGCGCCGGCGGGGCCGCTTGGGCCGTCGTCGTCCGGCGCTAAAAGCCGGGTGACCTCTCGTAGCACCCAGCGATGTGCGAGGGCCTCGTCAAGAGGGAAGAGCCGGGAGCAGACCGCTGCAAACATGCGGGCGTGCAGCACCTGTCAGGGGTGAGAGAGGGTGGGGCGCAGGGCTGCGTGTGAAAGCCAGCAGGCGTGGAGCTTGGCGGCCGGGAAGGGGTGCGTAGCAAGCGCAGGCGGCTCCGAGGGGGGAAGGGTGGCGGTCGGCGCTACGTGGAGCGTTGAAATATGGCGTCGCAGATGGAGGATGGGTGAGGACGAGAGTAGGACACCCTCACCTCGTCGGCGTCGCTGGCGGCTGCGAGCAGGGACAGGATTTCGTGCGCCCCTGCGACACCCGGGCCGCCTCCGCCGTCGCTGCTGGTGTCGCGCCTGAACCCCGGCTGCTGCTGCTGCTGCTGCTGCTGCCGCCACCCCGTGGTGCTTTCTGCCACCCCGGCGTCGCCCGCAGGGGCGGTCGCCCGCAGCAGCTCAGAGAATAGCAGCTGGAAATGCGCCTCCGCTTCGACGCCGCCGGCGCCCGCCGCCCACTGCAGCGCCGCCGCCGCCGCGGACGCTGTGCCGCCGCAGGCTGCGAGCAGCAGGCGCGGCGCGGGCGCGGCGCTGGCGGCATGCAGGGCGGCCGCGGCCGACAGCTGGGCGAGCCGGGCGTCGGGCCGCTGCCCCAGGGACGAGGAGAGGCCGTCAAGGAACGCATCCGCAGAGAACAGCCTGCGCAAAACGGAATGACATCCGGTTGCTGGACTCACTGGACCAGGGGAGGTCGAGCACGCTGAGGCGGCGGCGGCGGCGCCGATTTTCAACTTGCGGCAGCACGGCCAGCAGAGCACAGCGCGAGCCAAGCGCTTGCGACCAGTTGCGCACCTGGCGGCCTGCACACAGCGCAGCTGCTTCACCACCACTTCTGAAGGGTATTCATCCATCATCAGCCCCGTCTCACGGGAAGCTCTCGCTGCTGCAGCCATATTTGTAGATCACTGGCGGGAGATCTGCTTGCTCTTCCCATCGATCGCCATGTCATCGTCATATGCAATCAATTTGGAGGCTGGATACATTGGATGAGCAATCAGATTTTGAACCTAGGTCAGATCTGCCATCTCATATCAGCGATCATCTCATTCCGATGGAAGCTGTGATGTAGGCTAGACATCGGTTTTAATTCACATATACGTAGCAAGGCGTGATGACGGTTCTGGTGCTGCTGTCACTGGTGGCGCTTGTGGGCAAGCATGGGGCGCACGGCGCGCCGCTGCATGGTGCGCGCCTACTGGGGGCAGAGCATGCCGGGCTTGGGTCACAGCGACGCCCAGGAAAGCGGTCCTGGATCAAGTCTGGTGCCCTCTGGTGGGACAGCTATACGGCATGGCCGCCTACCCGCAGCTGTCATGCCCAGCCCCGCCCTTGTGGGCCTGAGGGTGGCTCCGCGACTTTCGCGAACGGCTCTCTCGCCACCAGGCGCCCCCGAGGCCAAGACTGTGCGTGACGTCTATGCGCTCATGTACCGCGAGCAGAAGCGCACCGGCGGCGCATACCTTCTGCTCAACTCCACTGGTGGCATTGGCAGCCAGGGTGCGCACCTCGTGCGGGCGGTGGGCGGTGGCCGACGGAGAGCTCACGCCGCGTGTCGCCATGCCCGTCCCGCGCGGGAGAGCAGAGGTGTACAGCACCTGAGCACGCACGCGCGCCGCGCCCTGGCAGCAATGAGGGAGGCATCGTCCCTGAAGTTCGGTGCACCAAGGCCGGGTCAACGCAATCAGTCGGCAGCCGGGCTGCCCAGCCATGCGGCGCGCACGCTCGGTGCCACCAGCCGGTCCCCTCCGTCGCGCCTCGGCCTTTCACCCCCACAGGACCGCCGGAGGGCCAGCGGGATGCTGACGGGGCACTTATCCACCTGCGGCACCTGCCCAACGCATCAAAGGGCCCCACCGGCGCCGCCAGCCTCATGGTGCTCGTCCCAGTGGCCGAGTCGGACGCGTTTTTGCGGCGCTTGCTGGCGGAGCCGGCCCTGTTGGCGCGGGTGGCGGGGGTGCTTATAGATGACACGGGTGAGGGGGGCGCCGCGAGGCACGCTGCCTGGCGCTGCGGCTGCGGCGTCGGGTGGGAATGACGTGTGCGCCTGATTGCGTGTATGCGTGTGAGTGAGTGAGCAAGTGAGTGAGAGAGAGACAAACAGAGAGAGAGAGAGTGTTCCCTGCACCAACCTGCATCGCGCAACGCCGCGTCCGCCCGCCTCTCCACCCCCCACGCGACCAGAGCCACCCGCCAGCTACACATCGCTCCCGGCCTTCCCGGGCGTCGCTTTCGCCCCTTATCCCGCCGGCGGCCACGCCTGGAACCCCGTGGCCACGCCTGACGCGCCGGGCAGCGGGCAGCTGCGGTGGCCAGTGCCTGTGATGCTGCTGTCAGAGGGGATGGCGCGCGACGCCAGGGAGAGGGCCGACTACAACAAGGAGCGGGTGGGTGGATTCGGTGGATTTTCGGTCAAGCTGCTCTCGCTGCGCCTGTTCTTTGGGCAAAGCGGGGCGTTTGTGGGCTTCAGCGTGCACGCCCCCCTCGCCGCCGGTGCACACAGGTGGTCAATGTGCAGGTGCGCTCGTCCTGCAATGCATGATTTTGCATGAGAAGGCAGACGGCGGCTGGCTCCTGCGCCATGCCGCAAGCTCCGCACCGCTTTCCCGCGCCCGCGACCCGCAAGCCATCCCTCACCTCGCCCGCCCCATCCGCCTCCTCCTGAATCTCCTCCTCCTGAATACAAAGGGCCACCAGGGCCGAGCCTACCATGCGCGCATCTCCCTGCCGATGTCGGCCTCCGGCGACGCTGACTCAGCATCCGCCCTGAAGGCCGCGACCTGCGCGCCGCTCGGAGGCTTCAGCGTCTGGGCGGCGCTGCCACCCATCCCCGCGGGTGCGCGCGCTTCAGCGCTGCACGGCCGAAACCCCGCCGCGCCGGGCGCGGGCGGTTCGGGCCGACGCTTCCCCGCGCCAGCTTCTTGCAGCTGCGTCTGACGCTGCCAGGCTCCCCTCGGCGCCGCCTATGCAGCAGCCAAGAGTGGGTTGTGGAATGGTCAGTTGTTAAGAGCCCACCCCACCAACCGGCCCCCGAAACCCCCTTGCCAGGCGCCAACGTTACCAAGTCCACCCTGCTAGTGGTGGCCCAGGTGGACTCGACTGACCTTTTTCACGACAGTGTGCAGGCGAGCAGCCGCGCCCCCGCACCCCCACCCCGCAATCCAGCCTTGTAATCGACATTGGCCGCCGCTCAATCCCACATGCTCATACAACATAACCAAAACTCATAAGCCTGGTGGCCTTCTCAGGGTCCGGGGTTCTTGTTGCTAAGCTGGCGCCGCAGCAAGCGCCAGGGAGTCCCCCTGCTGACCCTTCAACTGCCCTTGTCCCCACCCCCCAACCCCCTGGCCCGGTCATCCCCGCAGGGCGCGACCGCGCCGCTGTCCGGCCTGGTGGCGCTGCTCGCCGCCGCGTCCGTCCTCGGCGCCGCGCCCGCACCCGGCCTCGAGGGCGCCGCGCAGAACGGTGCCGCGGGCCTGGCGGCTTCTTACAGCCGCCAGATCGTGTTTTTGGCGCTGGCCGGGGAGCCCTGGGGCTACATGGGCAGCAAAGCATTTCTATGGGAGCTGCAGAGGGGGGGTGTCACCGTGGAGGGGCTCGATCTGGCGCTGGTGGACCAGGTTAGTGATCTGGGAGACTGACCTGGGTGACTGATTTGAGACCGATCTGGGACGGCTGGCCGCACACTTACAAAGGGCGTTGCGCTTCGGGCTTGGCATCGGCTCGCCGATGCGGCGGAGCGCGAGTAGAAAAAACCGTGCGCTGGGCGGACCGCTGGTGACTGCCCGCATCCCTGACACGATTACTCACTTGACACCAGACTGGCTGTCGCCCACACCTGCCCTTCCTCCTCGCCCTCCGCTTGCTGTCTCACCGTTGGCACCTGCTCCCCCCTGGATTTCTCCACTCTATTATTGCATACCACAAACTGCAGGTCCTGGAAATCGGACCAATAGGCCAGGCAGCAATCACCGGATCGCCGGCGACAGCGGCGTTTTACGCGCACACCCAGCCGGGCGCGGCGTTTGGCAACGCGGGCCCCGTGGTGGACGCGCTGCAGGCAGCTGCCGGGCAGCTGCCGGAGGGGCTCAAGGTGGGGTGTTGGCGTGCTGGCGCTGATTGAAATGACGTTGCAGGGGTGTGCATATCGCTGACAAGGAGCCGTGACTAAGTTGATATTGTCGTTGGCTGACGGTTGGATGGATTTGTTGCGCCAGACATCCCACAACGTGACTCAGACCTGCGCGTGCGCACGGGCAAGGGCCTTGTGCTTGCCGGCTTCACAGCAGATGCCAAAAAGGACCCTGCGGCCGCCAAGCATCCAAACACAACTTCTTTAATGCCCCCTCGCCGCAGGCGTCTGTGTCTCCAGCCAGCAGCAGCAACCCCGGCATCCCTCCGTCCTCCCTGATGTCGTTCCTGAGGGTCAAGCCCCAGATCGCCGGCGTCGTGTTGACCGAGTTTGACCGGGCGTACCGCAACCCCTACCAAGGCAGCCGCTTCGACAAGGGCGATAGGGTGGACGGCGGCGCGATCGCACGCGCGGCGGGGGTCGTGGCGGCGGCCGCGCACGCCCTCGCGGGCGGGCGGCCGGAAGACCTGCAGGTGGGCGCGGCGCCGCGTGCGCCCTTCAATTTTGCAAATGAAAGCCTCCGCATTGGGACTTGATATCATCGCACCTCTGCACCATCGGCATGCATCATCACATGTGTGTGTGTCTCAAATTTTGCTGCAGCCTCGTGACGCTTCGCACTGTTGCCTGCAGCACCCGCACTCGCGCTGATTGCACTCAGCAGCTTCAGCCAGCTGAAACACCCCCTGTGCGTCCTTTGAATCCTCGGCTTCCCGCCCCGCCAGCTAACCCCACTCCCCTGCTGTTGCGTGCCGCTGCAGGCAAACGCCACGCGCCTGCTGGAGCTCGTGGCCTCGTTCTCGTCCTGCCTCATAGCCCTCGACCCCGGCCTCTCGTGCGCCGCCGCGTCGGCGCTCATGGCGGCGGGGTACACCGAGGTCGACGGCGTGCGCAGCTACGCGCCAAAACACTACATCGGGGTACTGCAGGCGCGCGACGGGTCTCGTGTCATACGGGGCAGGCTCGGCAGCCGTTGAGCGCGGGGAAAGGGGGGTGAGGAGAGGGGGCACATGCGCCGGCCGCCAGGGAGCTGAACGCTGGCGGGAAAGCGGGCACGCGGTGCCTGCGGTGGCGGCTGGTTGTGGTTTAAGAAAGAAGGTTGAGAGGGACCAACGGTGCAGCAGATGTGCGTGCCCGAGGAGCCTCCCCTGAGATACCTAAAGCTCGCACATACATTACACTTTGCCATGTTCATTGCTCATCATCCTTTCCACGTGCACCCGACCGGAAAACAGGTGCTGCACCCAGACCCTCAGAGCCCCTTTTACAAGGACGACACGTCCAGGTTCCTGTGGAACGCCCTGGCAGCAGCCACCGCGGGGAGCGGCCCGGGGTCACGCGGCGCCACGTGCGACCCCGTAAAGAACAAGTGCCCGGCCGGGCAGGTGGGTGGGTGATAATGCAGCGGGGTGGGCGAGAAGGTGGTGATTGTTTCTTTGTGTGTCGGAGCGATGCTGCCATAGAGTGGGCTGTGGGGGTGTTAGGCTGCACTGGGACGGCTGTGATGATGCTGCAAGGGGATTGCGGCAGGAGCAGGCGCACGTGCTGCTGCTGCTGCTGCTGCTGCTGCTGCTGCTGCTGCTGCTGCTGCTGCTGCCAACCTCTGATTCTTTGCAGCCCTGTCAATTGCACATGTGCACACGCAAACGCAAACAAGCACACGCATGCACACACATACACACGCATGCACATGCACCTACGCATTTATCAGCACAAATGCACGCCTGCGCTCATGCATGCACATCCCCTCAGGTCTGTGTCGGCTGGAAGCGCGGCGACAAGGACCCCTCCCTCCTCGGCACCTGCCTCAACGCCACCGCACACTACGTACCCTCCCTATCCACCCGCATCACCTGCGCCCACTGCGACGACATCTATGGCGCGTTCGCGTGGGTCGAGACCGACGCGTCGGATTTGTGGGCGCAGCAGCACGGGTGGCCGCGGGACCCGATGTGGTGCGAGTCCAACTGGCCGCAGGGGGTGCCCTTCATCCAGCTGTACCTATTGAAGCCCTACTCAACGCGGGTGAGGCAACTGCCGCATGCGGCGCCGAACTAGAGGCTGCTGGGCCGCCCGCGCGGGCGTCTCGCATGGGTGTACAGGAATGTGCATGCATGCAATTTCAGGGGGCAGCCACAGGCGTGATCGTACCCCTTCAGTCAAATGTGGAGCCTCGGGGTTTCATACCCTCTGCTTAAGGAGACGACTGCGAGCTGCCTGCTTTGCCGGCCGGCTCTGCATTCATGGGGACTGCATGTTGCGTGTCTGACCAGCCTGCCGTGCCGCACACACCCCCTCCCTCACCCCTGGGTGGGGTCCACAGGTCGGCGTGCTGCTGGCCGGGATCGGGCTGACAGTGGCGGCGCTGGCCGCGTCGCTTGCAGGGCGGCGCATGTTTGAAAAGCACTTGAAACGCAGCTGACAACGGCGGCGGCCCTGTTGGTGGACTTGGCTGTTTGATTTATAGTAGATCCTTGTTTGGTGGTTGCAATTGAGCTGGGTGCAAACACGCAGGTGGTTGATTGCTTATGTTTACAGGCAGCACAGCGGCGGGACTCTAGTCGCAACCATCCAGGAACTATGGCAGGTATATATCATACTCATGGGGAGCTGGACAAGCCAGCAAACAAGGTTGAGTGTGTTTGAGCAGCCACTCATTGGGAGAGTGGGTCGCAACCAATTGCAAAAAGCACATGAGCGTCAGTATAATGCAAGGATGACGAACTACCAAAAGATTGCAGCTACCAAGACAAAGAAAGTTCCCCGTACATGCTATTTGTACGGTCTGCAATCGCAGTCCCCCACAACCAATCCCAGTCGCCGCGGGCCACCCACGGCAGCCCCCAGCGCCTGCATTGGCACCGGGTCAGGGGGCAGCCGGCGCCGGCGCCGTGCACTCGATCTCCGAAGTCATGATCATTCTATAGGAACTACGTGACTGTTCGGTGCTTTGATAAAGTATTCCGAAGCCATCACTCACCATTACAGTATCTGCAGTCGACCTGTCTGGCTTCAGCTAGCCGCTTTGCGCGTGGCGCCGGCAACATTGCAGTGCTGCTGCGGTGCCAGCTGTGAGCGCAGGCACAGGGCGTGTCGCGCCTCCTCGCCACAGTCGAGCCAACCACTGAAACCGCGCCATGTTTGCGGCAAATTCTCCCCTTGCGCACTCAGAGGAGCTGCGCCAGTTGGGCACTTGATACTGACGGCACACGCAGCGCAGGCTGGCATAAAAACTTGAGTGATGCACCCAATTGCATACAGCAGGCCGTCCATCCATTTCTGCTTGTCTACTGCATAAGCTTAGTGGTAGGATGTAGGACGCTCTCATGTCAAAACTGCACCTTGACCCCTGTGGCGTAATCGATTTCATTTTGTGCAGCGCCCTGCAAGGCATGATGAGCAGCCCTTGCTGCACCCCTCAGCCAGTACGCGGGGCCCTTCCCTCTCATCCCTAATTACTTATGTCAACCTATATTACCTATACTAGCTTTGCGCGTGTCATGTCAACTCAGGGATGGAATAATACCACATCAACAGGCCAGCATTCATAACCCCCCAACCCGCGAAGTGCTGCTTGGGCTGCCAGAGCCTGCACTACGTAGCTTTGTGCAGAGCGCGCCGCATCCAGCAGCCTGCCTCCAGCATGGGGCACCGCCTATATCTATCCCAGGGTCGTTTCATGGGGGTGAGTGCGGAGCTCTTCACAGCTGCCACTTCATGAATAGCTGGCTGTACCCTAGTTCTGTGCGCCAAACAGGCAGCGACCATTGGGGTTTTAAGGTGCAAGGTGTTGCACGCATTGATGTCTTTAGTTTCGTGTGATGCACCATGGTGCTTCGCGGCACGCCTTCCCAAACCCTGAACCCCTTCTTACGCCTGGCAGGGCTGAAGATGGTGTGTGGCGCCACACACCTGCGGGCATGCAGCGCGTCTGTGCAGCCAGCGCCCGGTTTCTGCCCCAACTGAATTCCTCATGACTCATGAATGGGTCGAATTTTTACATGGCAGCACGCCGCTCGAGCAGCGCAGACAAGGCGGCAAAGTTCACGCTCTCACTCACTCACATCAGATCAAAACCCCTGCGGTGGTTACGTATCTTTGCGTGTGCAATTGTGTGGTGCGCGCAGCACCCAAAAAAGAGCCCAGCCCCGCGTCGTCAGGCCAGGCCGGGCCCCAACACAGGCCGAGCCAGAGCCGCGACGCAGCGCAGCGCGGAGGGCAAGGGAGCAGCAGCAGGCACAGGCGCCCCTCAGGATGCCCCCTGGGGTGCCCGCGTGCCCAGCCCCTCCCACCCCTGCCCATGCCCCGACAGCTCAGCCTCGAATACCAGGCAGCAGCCATCCCAGGCACTCCATCCCCGCCGTCACAGCAAGATGACATCACGATGACATCACGATGACGTCATCCCACTTAAGCCTTGACGGCCCCGCCGCGCGCCTTGGCGACGAGCTCGGTCTGGATGTTGGGGGGCACCACCTCGTAGCGCTCCAGCTGCATGCTGTACTGGGCGCGGCCCTTGGTCATGCCGCGCAGCACAGACACGTACTGGAACATCTCGGCCAGGGGGACGAACGCCTGCACCAGCTTCATGCCGCCGGGCTTGTCCTCAAACTTGTTCACCTGGGGGGTGGAGTGGGGCGGGGTAAAGCGGGCGAAACCATCAGCAGAAACCCTAGGTAGGCGTCCGAGGCGCTCTGGGCTGGGGCAAAAATCTCCTGAGCAGAATTTGATCCCCAGGTTCAACCAGGCAGAGAGTGAGCGACTGCCAAGCCGCATGATCCCCGTGCGGCAAACCACCCCACCCCTGACACCCACCATGCCACGGCGGGAGTTGAGGTCCCCGATGACGTCACCCATGTGGTCCTCGGGGGTGATCACCTCCACCTTCATCACGGGCTCCAGCAGCCGCGCGCCGCACTTGCCCATGGCGTCGCGGAACGCGCCACGGGCGGCGATCTGCAGGGACGGAGGGAGGGGGGTCGTGAGAGGTTGCGGGAGGGGCAGGGGCACAGCAACAGGTCGTGCCAGCCCCGCTGCAGGAGGGAGCCGCGGCAAGCAAAACCGTGGCACCAGCCAGATCACGATCTTCGAGCCTGGTGTTGGGTTCACAACCGGGGCCGCCGGCAGCAGCGCGCCAGCGGCTCCGTGCCGCACAGCGTCGCGCGCCACTCGCGAAAAAGAACGAAGGGCCGCGTGCGCGGCGGGGATCGATCTGGTGCGCACCTGGAACGCGAGGGCGGAGGAGTCGACCTCGTGGTAGGAGCCGTCGTAGAGGGTGGCGGTGATGTCCACAACGGGGAAGCCCGCCAGGCTGCCGGTGGTCATGGACTCCTCCAGACCCTTGGTCACACCTTTGGGGGGATGAGTTGGAGGTTTGACGGGGAAGGGAGGGGGGTAAGAAGGGCGATGTTTGGTGCGTGCTGCACAGGGGGAGGAAGGGGGCCCTCCCCGCAGACCGCGAGGGCGATTCCCTGCATGGACTTGTGCATGTTGGGACGGCGGAGGGGAGGGGCCGGCGCCGCGAAAATTCAAGGCTCCCTACGTGCGCATTTCACGGCGCCGTCGTTGCGGCGCAGGCGCGAGCGTGCGCGCCGCGACTTATGTCCATGATATGCAAGCACGCCAAAAAGGCACCCACCGGGGATGTACTCCTTGGGCACGGCGCCGCCCTTGATCTCGCTCTTGAAGGTGAAGCCGCTGCCGGGCTCCCCGGGCTCGAAGCGGATCGCCACGTCAGCGAACTGGCCGCTGCCGCCGGACTGCTTCTTGTGCACGTAGCGGATCTCGGACTGGCGGCTGATCGACTCCCGGTAGTTCACCTGGGGGTGGTTGACAGTTGGTTGGTTCGCGGAGGTTGGCGGCGATTGGTCAAGAGGCGGTTGCAGGTGTGAGTGAGAGAGGGAGCGACTGGAGGCGGGGCGCGGGTCGGCGCCAACCCCTGGCACATCCACCTCGCCGCCGAGTAAGCGCCAATGTCGAAGCCGCCGCGTCTACACACGTGCTTCTGGGTCTGCCCCACCCACCTGGGGTGCGCCGACGTCGCACTCGACCTTGAACTCGCGCCTGAGACGATCCACGATGATCTCCAGGTGCAGCTCCCCCATGCCCTCGATCACGGTCTGGCCGGTCTCCTCGTCGCGGCTGAAGCCGAAGGAGGGGTCCTCCTGGGCCAGCTTGGCCAGGCCCATGCCCTGGGGGGAAGGAGAGGGGGGGTTTGCGGATTGGGGGAGTGTTCAGATGACTGTTTTGGGTGCGAGCAAATCTTGCACAAACCGCAGCTCGTGTTCTCCAACGTGAATTGATCAGCGCTGGGCTGCCTGGGAAAATCTTCGCCACTCTTTGCAGCCCAGACGCCAGCCCCCCCACAGTACAGGAGCGCGCCCTCCCCTCCCGACAAGCGGGGCCCGCATGCATACGTCCGGATCACGGGCGCGTCAGCAGCTTCGCCGCGGCTTCCCACCATCTTCTCGAGGTCGCCCTTGGACTTGGGCTCGATGGCGATCTTGATCACGGGGTCGGGGAAGTCCATGCGCTCCAGAACGATGGGGGCCTTCTCGTCACACAGGGTCTCGCCGGTGATGACGTCCTGGGGGGGGGGGGGGGGGGTGAGGGGGATGGAACGCAGGGTTCAGGTGGGAATTGGGATGTTGAAAGTGGATGCTGCGGGGGGCATGGACTGGGAGGGAAAGGGGGGGGGGCTAGTCCAAGCGATTCCGGCGTGGCTGCCCCGCCCGTGCGCAATGCACAGACATGCCCGCGCGCGCGCGCGCGAACACACGCACCTTGAGGCCGCCGATGGCGATGATGTCACCGGTGAAGGCGGTCTTGATGTCCTCCCTGTTGTTGGCGTGCATGAGCATGAGGCGCCCGATGCGCTCCTTGCGGCCCTTGTTGGAGTTCAGGGCGTAGGTCCCCGCCTCCAGCTTGCCACTGTTGTTTTGGGCGGGCGGCGCGGTTGTTTCGGGAGGTTGTGGAATGTTTGGTTGGAGTGGAGGCAGGCGGGCCAAAAACAGAACAGCGGACGGTGTGAAACTCCAGGTTGCAAACACGACCCATACACCCCCATGCACCCCCAGCCCCGATGCAGCTTATGGCGACCCGAGATTCGTCGGGTTGCAACAAGACTCGTTGGGTTGTGATAGAGTCCTGGGAGCGCCCGCGGGGCCGCGGGGCCACGGGGCCGCGGGGCCGCACCTGTAGACACGGCAGAAAGTGAGGGATCCGACAAAGGGATCAGTCATGATCTTGAAGGCCAGCGCGCTGAAGGGGGCGTCGTCCTTGGCGGGGCGGCTCATGGTGACCTCGATGTCGTTGACGTCCACACCTGATGACGTCAGCGGAGGGGGGGGGGCG
>NW_014013134.1:24035-26466 GCF_000611645.1 Monoraphidium neglectum | reverse complement strand
GGGTGGGGTAGGGTTGGGGGTGGCGCGCGGGCATGCGCGCGGGCGGACAGGCGCCGCCGCAGTCGTAGGGCTGAGCCGGCGCGGCGGCAGCGGCGGCGGCGCGCGTGCAGCGTGCCTCAGCTGCCTAATCGCTCTGCTCACACGGAGCGGAGTGACACACAGAGTGCTGCTCCGCGCCCGGGCGGGTCAGCTGGTTTTGCCTGCCGAGGAAACATCAACTCGAACACCTGGGTGTGCTCGTGTGATGACGAACAAACAAGACGCACACCTGATCATTTCTTCCAGATTCAGGTTGGCCGCGGGAGGGGTGGCCGGCGATTGGGGGGCGGAAGGATCGCCATGCTGCCTGGAGTCGCCGCCAACTACCACCGCCAGGTCCGTTTCTGCACACAACAGCGACGAGGCGCATCCGCTGGCTGCCGCGGCCGGCGGGTCACCATCGCGGCTGCACGTGAAAGCTGCATCGGCGGTGGCTGCCGGCGTCGGGCTCCGGACACGGCTCGCATTGAATGAGGCCTGTACCGTGCGGGTGCGCATCAAGCGAGCGTGATGCCTTATAGACGATTTGCGCGTGGGCAACACGACACCACCAACTGGCCCAGGTCACCAGCAAGAACGGGCCGATAGCTATCCCACGGGCCCAACGCCCGCCACCAGACAGCGCTTGCAGGCGCACCGCGGTGTGCACGCTGTAACATGCTGCTGGAACCCTCTGCACCGTTCCTCGCTGCACCAGAGGGCGCCCAAGCTAGGGGCTGCCGATCACTGCGCGCGCGTGGCCTCCGGATCGCGCTGGGTGTCCACCCTGTCCCCAATACGCAAAGTAATAGCCATCAATCCACAGGCATAGGGCCAAGGCGAGCCCTACCTCGCGAGCGGAATCATTCTGTTGCTGAGATGAGCCGTGCACCGTCGCGCAGCTGTGCTCACTCTCCGCCGAGGTACACCCCGCAAACCCAAGCTGCTGTAGGCTGCAGCAGACCTCACGGGAGAGCTTGGGGCCCGCGGGCTCCATCGCAGGCTGTGCCACGGAACCGTCTCTGGCTACTTATAAACTTCCTCTACTCTGAAGTGATACGCGTGCACAAACGCGAGGAACGATCCATCGTGGGCTCAGAATCGGTTGGTGCGGGTAGTCGACGCTGAGTGACACCGTATCACCCACAGGGGCCACCTGCCCGATACGCGGGCGCTGAATTTAGGTCCCGCAGTCATCAAAACACCACTTTGCGATCGGACCCGCGCCCGATCCCAGGGTTCGTGGGTGGTGTGACCAGGCGCCGTCGGGCGTCGCAACTCGGCATCCTTGACGAGTGCGCACTGGCCGCCCACACCTGCCTGATCAAGGCGCCGCGTTCCGCTTCAAACAGGACCTCGCCAAGCACATCGGCTCGCCTGCAGTCGTCGGGGAGGGTGCTGGATCCGGGCGGCACACGCCCACAGCATGTGTGGCCACCAAGCGGCCACTGGCACCATTACAGCGAGCTGCGAGCAACTGGGCCAAATCGCAGACCCCAAAGACAGAATCTGGCCCCTTGAAGCAGCGCCTCGCAGCAGCGACGCCGCCCCAAACCACCCGATTACTACCACCAGCTGCCATGAGAGCTGCCACGGCTGCAGTCGGATCCCAGCACTGGCCCTTCAGAGAACGCCGCGCCGCGCGCGACGGCAGGCGCCGCGATGACGCCGCACTTCCCGGCGGCGGCCGCCGGGTCGCCGCCCCCTGCGATCCCCTGCTCGCTCCTCCTGCCGCTGCCCTCCGCCTGCCGCTCGTGCTCGCGGCACGTCCCCGGCCCGCCCGGCGGCGCCGCGGCGGGACGCGGCGGCAGCTCCAGCCGGGTGGAGCCTTCTGCACTCCCGCAGGGCGAGATGCGGCAACTAGTGCCACCACAGGTGGCTTGCGGCCGAAATGAAAGGCGCGGTATCACTACCAACGGCAGCGCGCGATCCCCCAACTCCCTGCGCCGCCGCCTCTCCGCCTCACTTGCCGCAGCCGCCGCCGCCGCGGACGCGCGCAGCAAAGCCACCGGCGGCAGCAGCCCCCGACCACGCGCGACCAGCCAGCAGCTGCCGCCGGCGGCGCCGCCGCCCGCGCTCGCCTGCGCCGCGGGCGCCGCCGACGAGCCCGCTAGCGGCGCGGGGGCGCCACGTCCTGTGGGGGCGGACGACCCGAATGGCGCCGCTGCTGGGGCGCAGGCAGGGCCCCAGTCCTGCACGCTCAATGCCTGCTGAGCGAGCCCCGCAAACACCGCCGCCGCCAGCCGTGACACGTATTCAACAACCTGGGGCGAGCGCGTATACAAGAGACAGTGGGTACGGCGGCCAATGGGTGGCTGTGAGGACCACCCGCGATTGCGGGGTGCCCTCGGTGACACCTGCCCAGCAGCACCGGGCGAGGGGGCGCCCGCCTGCTGCCCCGCCCCTCCTCCCC
>NW_014013134.1:22976-23563 GCF_000611645.1 Monoraphidium neglectum | reverse complement strand
CCTGCCGCCCCGCCCCTCCTCCCCACCTCGCGCCCCGACGCCGCGCACTTCTCACCGCGCTGCGCTGTCCTGCAGGGCCCTGCATCTCCTCCCATGTTTCCAAACATGCGGCCGCCGGCACGACAGCCCACACGCCATGTCCCGCACCCCTCCCAGCAGTTGCAGTCATCGGCCGCGCTTGAATGCCCGCAACGCGCACCTCCTCTTCTTCCACCATGCACAGCCACCTGTCGGCTGCTGGCAGCTCCTCCAAGTCCGGGTGCGGCTGCGACCTCCATGCCGCGTATGCAGCCGCATACACCCGCAGCTTCTCACCCACCGGCCCGCCCCACGAGCCGGCCCCCGGCAGCCACGCTTGCAGCTGCTGCTGCTGCAGCTTCTCGTCGCGCGTCGCGCGCGGCGGCGGCGGCCGCTGGGCGGCGGCTGTGGGAATAGAACCTGTGGTGCTCGCGCCTTGAGGGGATGGAGTCGAGCCGCCGCCGATGTCGCGCCCAGGGGTCTCCAGCCCCGACACCTGCGGCCGCAGGCCCTCGCTGCCTGGCAACTTGGCACCCGCCGGCCCCTGCCCGCCAGCGCCTGCGACAAGG
>NW_014013134.1:0-22810 GCF_000611645.1 Monoraphidium neglectum | reverse complement strand
CCCGCCAGCGCCTGCGACAAGGGGCGCCGCCGCCGGCCGCCCAGCGGACGGCATGCCGGCGCCAGTGCCGGCCGACGCGGGGGGTCGTGACGTGGCGGGGGCTGCAGTGCTGCGCGGGCGCTGGGGGGTGGATTCAGCTGTGGGGTCCGTGATGTGTGGCAGGCAGACCTCGCTAGACTCCTGACTACCTATTGAGGACGGGCCTTGGTTGCCTTGGCACACTGATGACCGCGCCGTCAGCTGCTCACCCTGCTGCTGCTGCTGCTGCTGCTGCTGCTGCTGCTGTGCAAACAGCCCCGCGTGCGCGGCTGCAGCAGCAGGAGCCCAAGCCTGATCCGCCACCGCTCCCAGTGGCGAAGCCCCCCGGCTCCCAGACAGCGGCGGGCTGGGGACTGGTGATGCAGCGGCGCTTCGGCTGCCACCTGGCCTGCTCGTCGGGCGCGTGAACGGCAGCATTGGAAGCTGGACCCACGCGCATCTGTTGGGAGAAGGCGCTCCACGGCCGTGGGGGATGCCAACGCCACTAGCTTTAGCACTTGCTTGCACCCCTGTAGAGGGGCGCGATGCAGTAGTGCTCCCGCTGGCAGGGCTGGGGAACAGCAGCGCTGCGCTCTGGGGCCAGGCCTTGCTGCTGTCCTGCTGCTGCTGCTGCTGCTGCTGCTGCTGCTGCTGCTGCTGCTGCTGCTGCTGCTGCTGCTGCTGCTGCTCTTGCCGCACCCGCTGCTCCCGCGGTTGCTGCGGCAGCATATCCTGTGCCACATGGGCACCCGCCGGAACGCGACCCTTGAGATTCCGCTTCTGGCGCGTCGCAGCGTCCACCTGTGCATGCGCGGCCGCACGACGACCTGAAACCGGCACCAAGCCCCGGCCAGAGCGCCCTGCCTGGGAGGCGCGGGCCTCTGCTGAGTCCACAGCGCCATGCAGCGGCGCACCGGGGCCGCCTGCCGCTGCTGGCGCAACCACGTCGCTGTGCAGGTGCTTCGGCAGCCGCTCGCCTTCCGTGCGGCGCGTGCGCTCTGCGCTGGCAGCTGTTTCGGGCCCCAAGGCGGGCCGCGGTTGGACGCGCCCACGTCTTGGGGTGGTGGAGGGGGGCTGTGCAGCGGCCTGGCCGGCTGGTTGTGGCCGGGATGTACCGCCAGCGCTGGCGCCGCTCGACTGGCGGCCTTCGCTTTGCCGGCTGGGCCGCTTGTCCGTCCATAGCACGGCCGCAGCCGTGGCCGCCGGGGCTGCTGCTGCGGGCAGAGGAGGTTGTAGTTGACAGGGCAATGCTGCTCCGGCTGCCGGCGTCGCCCGCGCTGGCGATGCTGCGCTCGCAGCCGCTGCCGACGGCGGCCCCTGCACATGCGTGGCTGCTTCGCAATGGCCGATGCTCAGCGCCGCCGCCGCCGCCCCGGCGCCGACGGTTTGCAGCAGAGAAAGAACCTCAGACGAGTCGAGCGTCGTCCCAACAGCTCGTCCTGGCTCTGACGGCTGGTTGGACCCTGGCCGAGGTTGGTTTGACCAGATTGACTTGGGCTCTAGCGCTGTCCAGTCACCGGCTCCAGCCGCCGCATCGGCAGCTCCTGAGTCGCCAGCCTCTGCCTCCCATTGCAGTGCAAGCAGCCGCCGTTCGGCCTCGTTCCCGTCCTGCTCCCACTGCTGCTGCTCCTTCCGCTCCTCCCACTGCACTGGCAGTTGCTGCTGCCCGTGAGGCATCAGCTGCTGCTGCTGCTGCTGCTGCTGCTGTCCCAACCACAACTCCTGGACCTGGGCCGCCACAAACTCGGAGAACGCCCCCGCCAAGTTGGCAGCCGCCTGGCGCGCCTCCGATCCAGCTGGTGCGCCAGGCGGCACCAGCGCGCCCTCCAGCAGCGCACGCAGCTCGTCCAGCACGCCGCCCGCCACGGCGTCCGTCGCCGCCGCCGCGGCAGCCGCAGGGGGTGCCGCCGGCTCCTCGGGCGCCGGCTGAGGTGGGCCTGCCAGGGGTGACGCCACAGCGGCGTCTGCAGCGGCGGCGGTGCTAGTTCGGCTGGGCTCGGAGGCCTGTTCGCCTGCCGCACGAGGCGCGTCGGCACTTGGCTGCGTGGCACATTGAGCGGGCCCTTCGGCTGGTGGGGCTGGTGGTGAGCATTCTGCTGGACTGGCCCCTTGCTCATCATGCGCCCCTTCCTCCTCCTTATCCTGCTGCTCCTGGTGCTGCTGCTGCATTGCGGCCGCTTCTCTCGCAAAAGCGCCATCCACGCCTTCCTCGCAAGGCCCAAATTCCAACTCAACTCCACCCGTGCAGCAAGCGAATCGGCCGCAGCCCTGCCGCAGGCGCCGCGCCTCCGCGACCGCCGCCGCCGCCGCCACCGCTGCCGCGTCGGCGCCACTGCCGTCGCGTTCGTCGCCGCTCCAGGAGAAGGCGTCCCAGTCGCGCTCCTGTCAGATTCAGGCAAGTGGGCGGCGGGGCACAGAAAAGGGCGGGTGGCCAGCGGCGCGGGTGATTAAGGTGGTGCTGTGTCGTTTTCCCAGGTGGCACAGGACCTGTGAAGATAGACGGTAACGCACGTGCTCTCAACCACACGTACTGCCCCGTTGCCACAGTCCGAGGCAGGCGCCGCCCGGCGGTCTGCCAGCGCACCTGCTCCACCCGCGCAGCCGCCGCGTCCCAAGCCTGCCGCCACCCACGCCCGTGGGCGCGCCCGCCGCCCTCGAGCGTGAACGCGTGCGGGCGGTGCGCGGCCAGAGCCAGCGCGCGCTCCCTCAACTCAAGGGAATCCAGCAACACTCGATCGCGCCTGGACAGGCGCCGCCAGGCGGCGGCTGCGCCAGCGACCCCGCGATCGAGCATGGGGTTGAGCAGCCAAAGCAGAAGGTCGCCCTGTGCGCGGGCGTGGAGTTGCATGTGTGTGCGTGTGTGCGTGTGTGCGTGTGCGCCTGTGTGAGTGTGAGTGTGTGTGTGTGTGTGTGTGTGTGTGTGTGTGTGTGTGTGTGTGTGTGTGTGTGTGTGTGTGTGCGCGCGTGTGCACGCGCGTGCGAAAGAGAGAGAGAGAGTGTGTGTGTGTATGTGTGTGTATGTGCGCAAATGGGCGCACGAGGTCGCAGGCGCGCGTGGTCGCACGAGGCTGGTCTTCGCAAGAGGGGAGCAGCTAGGGGTGCAGAGGCATGGCCGCTCCGAGAATGCCGACCGTGGCACGGCTCAACCCTGGGCCGGCCGGCGTCTGTCAATGGTGTCAGCACAACGGCATGCATGCGTCCGTCCATCTCGGCCGCTTCCCACACACAACGCTTGCTTGAACACACTCACACCCATTCTGCACCCATACGCACACACGCACACACGCACGCACGCACGCAGGGAGGAACGCTGAGACACACACGCGCATGCATGCCCTCACACTTCCTCCGTCCCTCTCTCCCTCTGACGCACCCACCTTGAGGCCCAGCTGCTGCTGAGTCATCCTCCGCAGGTGGCCGTAAAGGTCTGCAGAGCTGTCGGCCCCCACCCCCAGCAGCACATGCGCCGCCCTCTCGAGCAGAGCCTCCGCATCCACCACGGCGGCCGCCCAGGCTGCGCACTCATATTGCAGGGCCGCGGCGCCGGCGTCTTGGCCCTCGGGTGCGGCGCAGGGGGGGACGCGCCGGCCGATGCGCTGGCAATTCACCTTGAGGAGCCCTGTGATGCGCTGCCAGAGGGGCCAGTCCTTTGGCCATCCCAGCCGC
Organism: Monoraphidium neglectum; assembly: GCF_000611645.1. Taxonomy (NCBI): domain Eukaryota; kingdom Viridiplantae; phylum Chlorophyta; class Chlorophyceae; order Sphaeropleales; family Selenastraceae; genus Monoraphidium; species Monoraphidium neglectum. The sequence goes on along the minus strand of NW_014013134.1, from coordinate 19,126 downwards.
CAGACCTGCGGGCGCGACGAGCAGGGACCCAAGAGCCCTGGCGGCATTGCAATGCTGGGAGAAGCAGGGGCTAGCGTCATTAAGCGCGCAGCTGGAGCCCGCAGGCAGGCCGGCGAGCACTGCGCGGAAACCCAGAAGCATCGTCAGACGCTGTTCCTCGTCGGGCCCCAGCAACGCCGACTGTCCCACGGCCGATGCGCACATCCCTCCCCACCCCCTGAGTCCCCGTCCCTCAGATCGCACCAGATCCGCCGGCGGTGCCGCCCCCACCGCCGCCCTCAGGCCCCGCGGCGGCTCCGCCCTGCTGAACGCCGCCGCCGCGAGCTCTGCGCCCGGCGCATCGGGGCCGCCGCTGGCGCCGCTGCCGCTGACGTCATCCTGCGCTGCAAACGCACCCCCAAGCTCCCGCAGGTCTCGCACCATCCTGGCAACCCGCACCGCCGGCGGCCGCCGCAGCCCGCGCGGCGCCATCGCCGCCGCGCGCGGCGCGGGCGCGCGCCAGGGCAGCAGCGTGGGGCCGTCGGCCAGGGAGGCGTGCGCCCTCGCGCGGCGGACGTTCGCGCGAGTGCAACCTTCAGCCGTCTCATCCAACCTCGACCCATCAAACGTATCAGAGCCATCTTCGACATCACTTGCCCCAGTGCTAGAGTCGCTGCAGCTGCCGCCGCGCCTGCGCGCCGTGCCACCGCCACAGCAGCTGCTGCCACCTGCCCAACCGCCGGCGCCCGACCCGCCTCCTGCCGTCTCTGGTGCGAGCCGCGGCCGCTCACAACAGCTGCGGGCGGTGAGGGCGCCGGGAGCGCCGGGCAGCGCCGCAGCAAAGCGCAGCGCCGCCTCCAACTCAAAGCCGTCCCCTCCGCCGTCGTCCCCGTCGCTGGTCTGCAACCCCTCCGCCCCTCGACCGAACCCCAGGCCGCCGCCGGGCCCGCCGCGCCGCCGCCGCGGCCGCCGCCCCGGCGGCCCGCTTTCCTCTGCGTCGCTCCCTGAGGTCGACGCGCCACTGGCAGGATCCGCCCCTGCAGCAGACGCGGCGGCGGCGGCAGCAGCAGCTGCGGCAGCTGCTACATCTGCTCGGTCTCCTCGTCGGTCCGCGCGGTCTGCTGCCGCCCTGCGCCACGCCTTGAAGGACAGTTCCAACGGCAGCAACCGCGCCCTGCGTCCGCAAGGTTTGCAGGTGCTTCGTGCGGTCACATGTGTGGTGAAAGATGGGTGAGCTGCTGCTGCTGCTGCTGCTGCTGCTGCTGCTGCTGATGATGATGATATCACTGTGCGTTTGCCGTGCCTATGCATTCGCCAGGCCTGTGCCTTCGCGTAGCACGTGTTAGTGCATTGCAAGGCGCAAAGGCAGGCGGACAAACACCTGCCGCGCACACTCGGCGCACCTCATCATGTGGGCAGCCAGGAACGCCCTCATCCGCAGCCGCCCGACCGCCTTGTCGCGCCACCGCACCCACAGCAGCAGGAATGCAGCATGAAGGCTGTCCCCGCGCCACGCGCACGCGTGCGCGAGCGCGAGCGGCCGCGCCGCCCAAATGCGGGCCGTGGCGGCTGCAGCGAGGAGCTGCGAGGCGCTGCGATGGCGGGCGAACGCAGCAAGGGCATGCGCCTTTGCGCGGCGCTGGCTCGCCTGGGCGTGAGGGGCACATGGATATGCGAGGGGATGGCAAGGGTAAGTCAGCGGCCCCGCAGTGCCGCCAGGTCAGCGCCTGCAAAGAACGCGACGCCCAGAAACCCCAGCATTGGCCAGCCGCATGCTCCAACTGCGGATGGACCCCGCCGGCCGCCGAGTCGCCTGCACGGCACGCAGCCGCCGCGCAGCTGCCGGCTCACCTCCTTGATGCGCTGCGCGAGCGCCCTGACCGTTGCGTTTCTGCGCGTGGCCGCGCGCCAGGCCGCCAGCGCGCCCGCGGTCACTGCGCGCTGCCGCCGCCCGGCGCGCCAGTTGGCCTTGAAGCCCGCGAGCGCCGCGCGCACCAGCTGCGCGGGCTCGGCGCGCAGCGCGCCGCTCCACGCGGCGCGCATGCGGGACACGCGGTGGGCGTGCGCGCGCCAGGCGCCTGCGGCCGCGGGCGGCGGCCGGGTGGGGCGGGGGAGGAGGGTGGCCGGCTTGTGAGAGCGCGCTGTAGTAATATGAGAGGTGCGCAGGCGACCACCGACTCGACCTCCTGAAGACCTACAGGCAGCAGCAGCTGAATTATCATTGACAACTCATTCTGAAGCTGGCTGGTCGCAGTGGCCACCTTATGCCCCCCCATCCCTCAGCCTCCCCTGAGCTCTCCCGTATCTGATCGGTCCCACTCCCCAGATCACACTCACGCAAAACCGCCTTGGACCGCAGCCCCTGGTGGAACGCCTCCGCGCGCCGCTGCAGGTGTCGGCGATGGCGGTGGCGCCACACCCAGTCCTCAAACTCCGGCGGCAGCGGCCGAGGCAGCGCCGGCTCGACCCCGAGCCGCTCCGCCATCAGCGTCTGCGCCCATGCGCGCCAGAACACGAGCGCGCGCCGCAGAAGCGCGCGGCGCGCGCGGGGGCGGGCGCTGTAGGCGGCCGCCGACAGCGCGGCGGCGCGGGCCCGCTGCTTAGATTGCAGGTGGCCGCGCCACGCACGGAAGCACGCCTGTCGGTGCGGGGAGAGCGCGGGCCGAGCAGCACGACAATGGGCCAGGTGGGGCCGACGGCGGGGCCTGGGGATGCTACAACGCGATGTCATGCGGGCGTGTTAGTGCGCCGTACTTTTGCGTATCACAGTCTTACTGCACCCAAACCCACAACAGCAACGGCGGTGAATTTCTCAGCAGCGAGCGAGCCTGTCAGCCGCCTTCAACCCTCCAGAGTCACACAACCAAACGCACACAGCAGCAAGACACCCAGGACACCTGGGTCACCTGGGTCACTGGGGTCACCCGTGTCACCCCTGATTACTCACCCTCATCAGCCGCAACGGGTACTGGTGCCGCAGGATCGCCCCAAGCACGCCCCCGAGCCCCGGCCGCGCGCGCGGCCCCGCGCCGTCTGGCGGCGCGCACAGCCGCCACATTCTCATGGCCGGGCCTTGGTCTACGAGAGCGCCGCTGTGACGCAGCTGCTGCAGCACCTGCGGACAAGGTTGATGCAGGCGGCTGTTTTGGAGTGTTGCAGGTGGGCAGGGCGTCTGCCACCTATCCCCCTTGCCACCTATCCACAGAGCCATGCCAGCTCTGTTGTCGGCGGGGTTGCACATATTAGAGACAAAACAACTGGCACCCGCATTTTTTGAACAGACCATGCACAGGAAACGCCTGCAGGGCCCGGCTCAACCCGCTCCTGCACCCCCCAAAGCTGGACAGCAGGCGAGCTCATCAGCGAGCATGTTGTGATTCATTTTCATTCAAGGCCGGCGGCAAACCTTTGACAAATATGCAGTGGTCAGAGTCCCCAGCTCCATCCAACCCCCGAAAGCCGCCCCCAGGCGCCGCCGCCGCTCGTGGGCGGCGGCGCGGGTCCAGCCGCGCCACGCCGCCCATGCCGGCCTGATGGCGCCCGCCCGCCTGCGGGCGCGCAGCTCGGCAAACCTGCGGGGCGACGGAATGGTGTACAAAAGAGATGACTATGGGCTGACATTATCACTTTTATCACTATCAAGTGATGTGTGTTGTGCCGTCCACATATCAACGCCACAGGCCAGAACGACAGACACACAGAAAGCTGACTCAGCTGGGGCAGCTCCGTGCGTGCGGCTGGTCGGCTGCCGCGTGGCCCCCAACCCACCGCGAGAACAGCAGGCGAGGGCCCCTCGCACGCCATGCGCACTGCAGCATCAGTGCCGCCTGTGGAAGCCGCAGCCGCCGCAGGCGCCGAGACAGGTAGGCCTCCGCCTCACAGTCTGCCTCTGCGTCCCCCTCCGCCCACAGCGCGCTCTTGCTGCCACAAGGGTCGCCCCAGCCGCCGGCGCCGCGGCTACTGCTGCTGCCGGCGGCCCCGGCGCAGTGGCTCGAGACCGCGTTGATCAACGCCGCCGCAGCTGATTGCCCGACTGTGCATGTCAACGGCTTGCTTGCGCTGTGCCCCGGCCGTTCGCCGGCGCCGCGGCCACAAGTCCCGCCTGCGTCAGTCCCTGCTTCTGCCCCACGGGCGCCGCCCCGCGCGCGCCCGGGCGACCCCGCGTCGCAGGCAGCGGATGCTGTGGCGCCATCCGCTGGCGCCATCCGCCGCGGCCACAAAGATGCATCGAGCTGGGCAGCGCAGACTGCGGCCCTGGCGGGCTGGTGGCAGGCGCCCCCTGGCAGGCGCCCGGCGGGCCTGAAGGGCAGCCGATTCTCGAGCGCCGCGAGCGCTGCTGCCTGCTCCCAAGACGGCGCGCCCGCCGCCGCCCGCGTGCACTGCTGCAGCGCGGCGCTTGCGGCGTCGGCGTCTGCACGGCGATGCCTTTGGGGGCTGCGGCTCTTGCTGCGGGAGCGCCGGGCGCGAGTCTCGCCTGACTCAGCAAGGCGGGGGACTGCCGCGCGCCCCTGCTCTGGCGGCGGCGCGCCGTCAACGTCGGGCCCCGCCCAGTCGGCAGGTGCCCCCTGATCGGGCGCTGCGGCGGCGCGCGGCTCCGCAAATCCGCTCAGGGTTGGGCTTGGGTCGCGGCTGTCGTGGGCACCGCAACCAGGCGCGTCCAGCGACCGCCGCCCCGGCCAAACGCCCGCGCCGGCCCCGCTGCTGCCGCCGTCTTCGTGCGAGCTAGGGCCAGCCTCCGGCGGTGGGTCTGCCAGCGGGCCCGCCACGTCATCGTCTGTCAGCGGGTGCCTCGGGGGCTGGGGGCGGCGCAGCTTCAGGGCGTCCAGCTCAGCAGCTTCCTGGGCCCGTTGCTGCAGGCGGCCGTCGAGCGCCTGGGAGAGCGAAGAATGGGCGCAGCTGACACTTGGCACGCGATGTGTGCCAAGCTGCTGCGATCAGAGGTTGCCAGTCTTGCCGTGGAGTGCATTCCAGCGTCCCCTGCTGCCCTGGTCAAAGTGGACGGGCTCAGGGCGCACTTACCAATCCCAGCGTTCGCAGGCGTTGCAGCGATTCGTCGGCGTTTGCCTCGACGTCCTGCATGACTGACTGCAATACGGGTACCGGCTACCGGGGCGGCTGCGCTGGCTTGCCACATCACTTTGCGCAGCGGCGACGCCGCTTGCCAGACGGCGGCCTACCCCACGCGCAGCCGCCGGCGCTCATCAGATATGTATGTGCTACTGGTCTTGGTAAATTAATTGCAATTGCCCCACTACTGTAAGGCAGCAGAGAGACGGATGCAATAGTGTGTCACCGTAACGCAGTCCGCATGCTGCTGATCGAGTGAAAATAATAAATAGCAACAAAATAACTGGCGATTGTGCTTTGGTACAAGTCTCACATAATTAGTCGGATGTAGATGCTGCGCAGTGACAAACAAAATGTACGGCCCGTAACCGCTCTGCTTGTTGACTAGCCATGTATATCGCTCAATATGTGCATCAGACATGCAAGCGTGCTCAGGCTTGATCTGGGCTATCCGTATGAATATTGAACGGTCCGCAAATTGAGGGAGTGAAGAGCAAGCATGAAAGCAGATGTCAAGCACCAGCCTCATGCCATCCTGTGTGCTTCAACCCAGGCGTGGTTTTGATTGCATTCACTGCACTGGTGATGCACAGTTTGATCCCAATCGCAGGCCAGCAGCCCAGCACAGTCGATGGCGTGAGTGCACATCCATGTTCCAGAGAGCAACCCCAGGCAGCACGCATGGGCATGCAAGGGAAAAGCACTTGGTAACTTCCAGGGGCTGTCGAATCTGTAGATGAGGGGATTGTGCTGGTGCTGCAACAAGGCTCACATGCAGTGCTGCTTGCCCCCCCCCCCCACAGCAGCATGCCATATGGCGGGAATGAGATCGCGCCCCAGATCTAGAGTGTATACTGCCTCAATTGAGTGAAATCTATCACTTGTCATCATATAATCAAATCACAATCATCATCCAGCATGCCTTTTGGCCATGCTACGGTATGCAGCTGGCATGCAGGGTGGGCAGCGCCGCAGCCAGATGCACCTACCGGATAATGTTTGTGACTTGTGCGGCCAGGCATTCCTAGCATCTATGGGTTTATGGCTTACATGCCCCACACCGCCGCTTCTCGATTGCCTCCCCACATCTCAAATTCAAATCGCGATCTAGTTGTCACTGCGTAGCCGCTGTAAAAGGCAGCGTGGAAGGCATGTAGGAAAACCCATTGTCGCATTACTCCGCGCTCTGTGCGGCCTGAGGCCCTCGCACACCCGTGCGACGGCGCAGCGCGCGCAGCAGAGCGCCTGTGCTGCTGCATGATGGATCCTGCGATGGAGGACGCCATCGTTGGGGTCCTTTCATTTGACATTTTTGAGGGCCTCTCAGACGAAAATTCGAATGGCCCTCCGGCGCTCAGGCGCCGCCGACCGCGTGCTCGCCGGCGCAGCGGCGACGGTCCAGATGGCGAGGGCAGCAGCGCATGCTCAGACAGCAGCGGCGGGCGCGGGGATCCTTCTCCGCCACACCCTGCGCCCCGCAGCCGGCAGCACGAGAGACCGCGCAAACGGCCGGCCGTCGCGCATCCATACCCCGCCCCGGCCGGCGCGCCGGCGCTGGCGCCGCCTGCGCCCCGCGTTCCCCTGCCTGCCGCGCCGCCGCTGCCAGCGCCCGTGCGGTCAGACCCGCATTCGGACGAGGCCGCGCAGCGGCGGCTGCGGTCCTACCTGCAGCGCATGGCCGACAACCCCCGCAACTTTCCAGTGGGACCGAAGCTGGAGCAAATGATTGCGGAGCACAGGCGTCGCGGCGTCAAGTGAGTGCTGGACAATGGCGCCGCGGCGCCGGCGGCCCAGGGGCCTGATGTGCCCGCAGCAGGGCCCTCCAGTGCCCTCTGCATGCTGAGATCCGGCGTTTCTCCTGCTCAGCGACCGAGTTGAAACTTTTTCCCCCCAAACAGAACTTGCCAATCACGCTCGCGCCTCGCTTGGTCTGCCAATCGTTTCACCAGGGAGTACTATGGGGTTGAGCACCTCCGGCGGCTGGTCAAATGGGAGACCAAGAGGCGGAACAACCACCGCGGCGGCCGCGTGTGGTGCAAGGACGCGCACGGCGCCGGCTGCACCTCGTGCCAGACCTGCCACTTCTGCAGGCGCGTGGGTGCGGGCATTCAGCTCGACCCCAGAGCGCGCAACAGCGTGTCAAAGCGCAGCCGGCGTATCGAAAGCGCCACCGTCAGGCCGCCCGCCGTTCCCTGGTGCAACAGGCTGGTGCAGCAAGTGCTGACAGCATGCACACCTTCTGTACATGTGACTGCACGAGTTGTAGCCCTTAAACTGATACGGGCGTGTGAACACCAAAAATACAACAACTTGTATCCTTCCTAGGCAGAAGACCATCGACCTCAAGACCTGGTGCGCGTGTGGCAACACGCGACGCCGCGACATCGAGGGGGGCCCCAGCCGCGGCGTGTGGTGCGGGGACTGCCTGGAGAAGCGCATGGGCGAGAGCCTGAAGGAGGTGGGGGACCACGGGGGTGGGGTGTGGTGGGTTTGGGGGCGGCGTTGGTTCGCAAGGGCTGGGGCGGCGGCAGCGAACGGGCTCAGGGCAGGACTGCTGGGTGTGCGTGGGGCGAGGGTGGCGGCGCCCCGCGGCCCCGCGAGGTCTTGCCAGCCATTGAAGCCACACACAAGGGCTCAGTTGGCGGTTTGCTGGTACTTCCAGTTTGCAAAGTCACCGGCGAGCCGTTGTGGTCTGGCATGCAAAAGCCTGCGTTGCGCACGTCTGCATCCGCCCGCAACCGATGCCTGCGCGCGCGCAGGTGCTGGAGGCGCAGCAGCGCGCGCTCGACTCGGGCGACGCCAGCCTGGGCTGGCGCTGCCCCTGCTGCCGCGAGATCTGCAACTGCTCCGGCAGCAACTGCCAGCGCGCGCGGCGGCAGCTGGAGTTCACGAACATCCTCATACACGAGGCGCAGCACCTCGGGTACAAATCGGTGGGCGGCGGCTGCTGCTGTCAGGCGGCGCTGCATTTGCAGCACACTGCATCTGCGGAGCAGCGCAAAGCACCCAACCTGGCGGGACCGCACAGCCTACTGCTGTGCAGACGGGCCGCCAGTGGCGATGGGCCGCGGGCCGGGGCAGAACGTGCTGGGGCCATGGGGCCGGCTCCAGGGGCGCCTCTCTAATGGGCCGTGCCGCCGGGGCGGGACCAAGGCGGCCTGTCATGACCCCATTCAAAGAATGAAGGCTCTGCAACAGCCACGTCAACCTTGCACGTGTGGCGGGCGCCACCTTGCACGTAGTCACCCAGCTTGGCCTCGGGTGTCGGCCCCCTTGCGTCACCCGCAGGTGGCCCATTACGTCATCCTGACTCACCTCCACGTGGCCGGCATAGTGACACCCATGATGCGCCTGGACGCGCTGCTGCCGCCCCCCGACCGCCCCCGCGCCACCGCGCCCGGCGCCGGCGCCGGCGTGGCGGCGCCGCGCGTTGGGGCGCGCGAGAAAGAGCGGCGGCGGCTCGACATGCGGCGCGCCGCCGGGCGTGCGCGGGACAGGCAGGTCGCAGGCGTGCTGCGCGTGTTTGGGATGCCGGAGGCGGAGGCGTTTGCGGCGTTGGAAGCACAGGGCCTCGGCTGCGGCGCGCTGGGGCTTGACGAGGCGTTCGACGCGGGGGACGACGGCGCCGGCGACGACGCAGCGGCGGCCGGCGTGCTGGCCGCGCTAGGGCTGGGGCCGGCCGGCGGCGGCGGCGGCGGGGGCGGCGCAGGGGCGCAGCACGCGGGGGAGCGGGAGCCGCCCAGGTCGCGCGGCGGCGGTGTTGGCGGTGTCGGCGGCGGCGGCGGCGGCAGGGGAGGAGGCGGTAGGGCAGGCGCGCCTGTTGAGGGGGGCGTCAGCTGGGGTGGAGGCGGCGGGCATGCTTCCGGGAGTGCCGCATCCTCGGACGACCTGGCTCGGGCGCAGCTGGCAGGGGCCGCGGCCGGCGGTGCGGCGCGACAAGCAGCAGGACCTGGGTCGGGCCGCGACGGCGGCAGCAGCGGGATGGAGTTGCTACCGGTGGTGTGCCTGCCCCTGGGGCCCGAAGACGCGCTGACATCAGCAGAGCAGCGAGCGGGACCGCTGTCGCCTAGCCCTACTGTGGCGCCTGCTGCCGCCGGGACGCCGGGCGCGGTGCAGCGGGCTGGGACGTCATTGGACCATGCATGGGCCGCCCCGCAGCAGCAGGGCAAGCTGGCGCACGGAGAGCAGCAGCAGCAGCAGCAGCAGCAGCAGCAGCAGCAGCAGCAGCAGCAGCAGCGTTTGCTAGCGCTGGAGTGTGATTCAATCCGCGCGGGAGACTTCCCCGGCGACAGCGCCCCCGGCTTCAGCCAAGGTGGTGCGGGGGAGCGGGCGGGCGCGCCCGTGCCCGTGCACGCCGCAGCGGCTGGCGCTGCGCCTGCGCTGGACAGGCGGGCGCGGCTGCCGCGGTGGATCCGCGAAACGCAGCTGGGCCGGCAGGCGCAGCACCTGCAGCACGCCCATCCGGCGCCGCGGGTTGCGCCGTCCGCGAGGGCTGGTGGCGGCGGCGCCGCGCGCCGTGCGCCGGCGGGGGGCAGGGAGTGGTCCGAAGCGGAGGCCCAGGCGGCAGTCGAGCCATGGCGGAGCGGCGACCGTGGCGAGGGGCGCGGGCGCGGCGGCGATGCGCGTGCGGGCGCCTCGTCGGATCCCATAATCTTAGATGACTCGCAGGATGGCGGCGACGACGAAGCCGCCCCGCGACCCGCGCAGCCTGCTCGGCTTGCAGCGGGCGGCCTGAGCGCTCGCACCGATGCGGAAGCGGCCCGCCCGTCGCCGGCAGCCATGGCGCCCTGGCGGCCGCTGGAGGAGGATGAGCACCACGAGCTGCAGCAAGGCGCCTCGCGGCGCGCCGAGGAAGAGGGCGGGGCCTTCACGGCCTGCCTGGCCGACTTCCGGCGCCTCACCGAGGCGCCGTCTGCGGCCGCGCAAGCCGAGGCGGCGCGGCGCTACGGCGCGCCGCTGCTGCAGCGGTGCCTTGACCTCTATTTCCAATGGGACGAGCCACGGGCAGTCGTGGACAGCAGGCAGTTCCCCGGCTCACCAGGTGGGGGTTGCGCAGGGGGTTAGCTCTCGGCAATCCGCGCCAAGGGGACGCAAAGCTCAACAGGCAGCCAGCGCGCACCGCCTGCCAATTTGCAGGCCCGTGCGCAGCCTCCCGGGCCGACCCCGGGGGGGACCCCGGTGCAGCCTCTCCAGATTGTACCCCTGCTGCATCCGTGACTTGCATCCACAGCCCCTGCCCCTTGCCAAGCCCCCTCGCTCCCCCCCGAATCCCTCCGCCCGCCCGCAGCCGCGGCGCCGCTGTCGTTCGAGGGCCGCAGCTTCCGCCTGACTCACTCTGAGCTCGAGGCCGCGGTCGCCCTCCTCAAAGAGATGGCCCATGTTCTGCCCCTGGGGGTCGTTTCCTTGGACATCTCGAACCTCCTCACCTGCCACCAGCCGTTCCTAGATCTGAAGTCGTCCGACCCGGCCGCCCGCGCGGCGCTGCTGTCGGGCGCGGTGGAGCTGCTGCGAGCGCTGGTACGGCGCGCGGGGCCGGGGGCCGCGGCGGTGCGGAAGCTCGGCGGGCGGGTGGTGAAGATGATGGGGCAGCTGCTGGATGAGTACGAGCAGGTGATGCTGCTGACCGGGACGGCGCAGGACTTCAGCCAGGTGAGTTGAGGAGGAGGTTGTGTGGGGGTGGGAGGGCGTCAACATTGAATTGAAGGACACACATGCAAGTGGCTGGGCGTGTGCGAGAGGCCTCTGCCGCTGCTGCAGCTGCCGCCGCTGCCGCCGCTGCTGCTGCAGCTGCTGCTGCTGCCGCTGCTGCTCCTTGTCGCAGCACAACCCACCGCCCAACGCCCTCTGCTCTCCCTTTCCCCCAAAGCCCCGCGAGATGGGCCCGCTCCGCCTGCGCGGCGCCCGCGGCGGCGACGACCCCGCCGCGCTCGACGCGCGGCAGGAGGCGCTGCCGCTGCTCGAAGCGTTCCGCCACGCGCAGAGCAGCATCCTGGCGGTGCTGCTGGCGCACCTGCAGGCGGCGGCGCGGCCGCTGGGGCGCCACGCGGGGCTGCTGCTTGGGGAGCCCGTGGCGCGGCTGCTGGACCCGCGGGGGCCGTTTGATGCAAAGGTGGGGAGTGGAATGGGGTGTGCACGGGCGCGCGCGTACGCGTGTGTGCAATTATGTGTATGTGTGTGCGTGCGCACGCATGTGCGTGTGTGTGTGTGTGTGTGTGGGTGTGCGCGCGCGCACGCGTGCGCGCACACGCGCGCGCCCACTTGCGCTTGGGCAAACACGCGTGTACGCGTGAGTGCATGAGCGAACGCACCGTTGCCGGTGCCCTTTGCGTGCTGAAGTTGTTCGATTTGCAATGACCAACCCCTCAATCGGGGCCAATCAGCACAGCCTGTTGCTGTTTTGTTTGCGCTGTTGCTTTGCAGCCAGGCAATCACACGCACCCAGCGCTTCTCACTGCCGCCCCGCCTGCCGCCCGCAGCTGCGCAACAACGCCCTCGCGTTGGTGTACGCAGTCCTCAGCGCCGCCGCCCCAGATGTGGCCGAATCCTCACAGTGGCTTGAGCCGCCCGCCGCCGCCGCAGCTGCCGCACTGGCTGCGAGCGCCGGCGCGGCGGCGCTGCCGGCGGCGCCGAGGGAGCGGCTGGCGGCGATAGCGCAGCTCGAGGCTGCCGCGGCCCCATCGCTGCTGCTGCCGCTCGAGCGGCTGCACGCGGCCACGTTTGAGGCGCGGAAGGGGTTGGTGGAGCGGTTGGAGCAGCAGCAGCAGCAGCAGGGGACGTCCCCGGCCCAGCAGCAGCAGCAGCAGCAGCAGCAGCAGCAGCAGCAGCAGCAGCAGCAGCAGCAGCAGCAGCAGCAGCAGCAGCAGCAACAGCAGCAGCAACCGGCCGTCCATTTCAGAGGCAGCAACGCGGAGCGGCGCATGACCGTCGACCTCGCGACATGCGCGCTCGCGCGCGTGTACGCGCTGCAGCTGCAGGCCGAGCGGCTGACGTGGCGAGAGCTGGAGGGGCGCCTGCTCGCGCCGCACGGCGGCCTGCAGCTGTTCTGGTGCCACTGCACCAGCGCCCAGCACCGCCAGATGGCGGTCGTGCTGGCGGCGTGGGTGCCGCGCGCCGTGCCGTCGGTCCTGTCCGCGCCCTGGGGCGGCGGCGGCGGGCAGCCCGGCGGCAGCGGCGCGCCGCCGGACGCGGCCGTATGGATGGTCAAGATGTGGCTGCGGGCGGCTGTCGACCCCCTGCGGGGCGCGAGCCTGGCGCACATATCGTGGGTGCTGTCGCGGCTGCCGCAGACGGGCGGGCTGTTTGACGGCTTCCCCTTCGACGGGGCTGACGAGGCGGGGCGCGCCGCCGCGTTTGCCATGGACTGGACCAACCCTGACGCGGCGGCCGCCGCGCTGGGCGGCGGCCGCGGCGGCGGCGGGGCGGGTGTGGGCATGGTAGGCGCGCTGCGGGGCGGCATGGTGGGGGCGGTGCTGTCGGCGATGGTGCGGGACGGCCGATGGTCCTGCAGGCTCCTGGAGGTGAGGCGGCGGGTTGGACGACGGGCATGCAGCGCAGTGGTGGCTGCTGGATGCCCGCTGACACCGCAGCTGCCACACGAGTGCCGCTAAATCCTGGGATATAGAGCGGCGGCTGAGGGCCGGTTGCCTCCTCAACTGAATCGAGGCCTTGTTGCGACCCAAACCTTCAAATCCCTGCAATTGTGATCATTCACACACCAACACCGCAGGTGCTGGAGGGCATGGGCGCGGTGCTGGAGGCGCGTCAGCGCGAGCTGTACTGCGCGGGCCACCCTCCGTCCCTGCTGAAGTGGCAGAGCGGGGTCCTGCTGACGGTGCTGGCCATGCTGCGCGCCGCGGCCGGAGCCGCCGCGGCGCCGCCGCAGCTCGGGCTAAGCGGGAGGGACGGCGGCGGGGGCGGGGCGGCGGCGCGGCAGCGGGCAAGGGGCTTGGCCTTGGCTTTGGGAGAGGTGCGGGTGGGGGGTTGTGGGGATGAGTGCTGATACCGCAGCCGTGGACATACTGGGGTGCCGCAATGCATGATTGCCTCGACTCAGCCCTGGATTGTCAAGCCGATGCCGTGAGGCGGCCTGCGGGGCCGCTTGGCGGCGGCCCCTGGACCCGCAGACGCTTGCGGCATCACTTCTGCTTTGCGGCTCCCCTCCCCAGCTACCACAGACCGTCAACGCTCACCGGCCGCCTCCGTCAATCGCTCACTCTCACCCATTCGGCACACCCGGCCACGTAGCCACCACCCGACCACCCGACCATCCACACACCCTGCAACCCCGCAGTCCCTCTCAGCCATCCTCCACATGTCGGTGTCAACGGTCTGCGACGTACGCAGCCAGCTGTCCAGCGGCGGGGCCCCCTCGCCCGGCGGCGGCGGCGGCGGCGGCGGCGGCGGCGGCGGCGATGACGAAGGGCTGCGGCAGGCGGTCGCCGCGCTCATGGTGAGGCAGGCATCCCAGGGTGGCCGGGTGGGGCGGGGGCTTGGGCTGGCTCGCGTTGCTGCTTGTGGCTGAGCTTGCATTCATGCTGAATCACTAATCTGTTGATGTTCATACCATGCATGATGAAAAGCTCTTGATTATCCCCGCTCCCTTGCCCTCAAACAGATGAGCCCCCTGAAGCTGCTTCCTGAAGTGCTCCGCACCCTCGCTGACCTGGCAGCCGACGGCAGCTTCCTCCTGGACGGCGTGAAGCTTCCCGCCTCCCCAGGCTCAAATGCACGGCAGCCGCCGCAGCAGCCTTACCGGCCGCCGGTGCCCCTGCTTGTTCAAGGGGGGGACGCCCTGGGATTCGCGCTGCTGCGCAAGCTGCTTTCCAGCCTCACGCGCAGCCTGTCGGCGGCGGACGCGCTGCCACAACAGGAGGTGCTGCTGACAGCCCTGGCCGCTAGTGCCATGGCCGACGCGGGCGGCGCCGCGGCGCTGGCGGCGGGCTGCTTTGGTGGCGGCGGCGGCTCGCCGGCGCTGCTGCATACGCTGCTCGGAGTCCACTTCCGGCTGCTGCTGCAGCAGGCCGCGGCCACGCAGTCGCCGCTGGCGCTGCACAGGGGCGTGAATGCGCTGCACCTGTTGGTTGCCCTGTTTGGCCAGCCAGGCATGCTGTCGGCGGCGGCGCTGCGGCTCTTCCTGCCTTGCCTTTTACGTCCCCTCGTGCAGCTGCTGGCCGCGGGCGTGCAGCAGCAGCAGCAGCAGCAGCAGCAGCAGCAGCAGCAGCAGCAGCAGCAGCAGCAGCAGCAGGCGTTGGCGCCGGGGCTGCTGGCGGCGCAGCTGCAGGCTTACAAGCTGGCGCAGCGGCTGCTGAAGCAGCCGGGCGGCATGGCGCTGCCGCCGCCGCCGGGGCAGGGACACCTTGATGGCGCTGGCGGAGCGCCGGTGTTGTTTGGGTGAGCCTCTCGCGGGTGGGTCTGCCCTGCTTCGAACATTCTTCTGTGTAGAAGCATGGGCCCTGTAATCAAGCAGCAGGCCACGGCCAGCTGCTGGGGTGGAAGCCTGGGTCACAGAGTGACTAGGGCAGGCCGCTACCATTTGTGATGAGACGAGCACAGGCTGCCGCCTGCGTGGGCGCAGCAGGTGCCTCCCGGTGAAGCCTGGTTGCGCACACGCCACCCCCTCGAAACCCGCCGCCCCACCCGCCCCGCCGCTCCTCTTGCCCCTCGCCATCCCAGCGATGGCCCCCTCAGGAGCTGCAGGCCCGTCACACAGCCCCAGCTCGCCGCCGCCGCCGCGCTGCTGCTGTCCGTCCTGCTGCGCCACGCGCTCCTCCAAGTCGCGCGCCAGCTCCCGGCCGCCGCGGCCGCGGAGGCGCTCGCGGCGCTGCCGCCGCAGCAGCGCGGCGCCTGCTGGCGGCCGCTCGACGCGAGTGCGGCGGCGGCGGCAGACCTGGAGCTCAGCCGGCTGCTGGGGATGCCCCAACCGGACTCGCCGGTCCTGAGGGCGTGGGCAGCCGGCGAAGGCGAGGGCTCCGTCGCCGCGGCCGCGGCGGCCGCGGCAGCGCAGGGCAGGGGCGGCGGCAGCGGTGGCGCGCGCGCGCTGGGGGTTGTGCGGCCGGATAGCTACAGCCTGGAGCTGGCACTGGCAGGGCTCAGGTTCTGCACTTGGCTGCTGGATCAGCCGCGGCCGCAGGGCCAGGATCAGCAGCAGCAGCAGCAGCAGCAGCAGCAGCAGGAGCAGCAGCAGGAGCAGCAGCAGGAGCAGCAGCGGCAGCATGATGGCGGCGGTGCCGGCCGAAGCCAGACCGCGGCGGCATGGGTAGGGGCGGTCATGCCCTGCCTGCACTCAATGATGGTGTGCGGCGCGGCGCACGCGGCCCCTTTGAGGGCCGAGTACCAGAGGCTGCTGCGCGCGCTGGCGGCGGCAGACCCGGCGGCAGCAGAGGGGTACCAACTGCCAGACCGCGCGCGCATGCCGCCCCCCTCCGCCCAGCCGAGCGCGGGCCGGGCGACGCAGCCTGTGCCCGCGCCGCGTGCGGCGGCGGCGGGGGCGGCAGCGAGGCCTTCGCCGGCCGCGAGCGCGGGGGTGGCTGGCAGCTGCGGCGGGTGGGCGAGCGGCGGTTTGGTGGGGCCGGGTGGCGCAGGGGCGCCGGCCGTGTCGTCGGCGGCGGTGAGCCACGCGGCTTGCTTCAGCGGCGTCGATCAGCCGGACCGCTCAAGGCCACTGCCGGGCAGGATAAACGTCCCGCTTGAGCAGCAGCAGCAGCAGCAGCAGCAGCAGCAGCAGCAGCAGCAGCAGCACGCAGTGGCCACAGCCGGCTGCGGCGCGCTGCAACCCCCGCGCGCGCCGCCGCAGCCGCCGGCTCCGGCGCCGCACGCATCGGAGCGGGCGGCGCGGCGCGAAGGGGACGAGGCGGACAGCGCCAGCAGCGGCCGCGGCCGCAGCAGCGGCGGCGGCGCCGGCGGCGCGTCCACCCCCCAGCCCGCCCCCGCGCCGCGGCAGCGCTCGGGGGACGCGGCGCCGCAGCCCGACCAAGCGGCCTCCACGGGGCACACACCGCGCAGGCCGGGAGGCAGCTCGGCAGCGCCGTCGTGGTCTGCAGGCGCGCCGACGCACGTGCTGGAGGGGCGACTCGCGGAGCGGCCCGAGAGCGCGGCGCCCGCCAAGCACAAGGGGCAGCGGCCTTACCTCATCCTGAAGCTTGACCTATTTGAGGGCAGCAGGGCGCTGGCGGGAGGCAAGGGGCGCGTGAAGGTTGCCGTCAAGGAGGACAGCGCCGCGTATGTCGGGTGCGGCGCGGCGCGCGGCGCGGCGGACGTTGATAGAGAGCGCGTTGCCAAGAGAGAGCGCGTCTGCGGGCCGGGCAGCGGTCGCAGGGGCGCTCGGGGGCGCGGCGGAGGGCGCGCGTGTGCTGCGAACGCGCTGCAGGCGCCAGGCGTGGGCCGTGTCTGTGTCTCACCCCTTTTTAAAATCCCGCCTCACCCCCGCCCTGTCCGCATCCTGGCGCGCCCTGCCCGCAACCCCACAGATGCGCCGCGCTGCTGGTCGCGCCTGACGGGGGCGCCGGTGCGTCCCTGCGCTTTTCTGGCGTGAAGCCGATCGCGGCCAAGGGGGCTGGCCAAAACATGGGCTTCTGGACGGCTGGCGTCGGCAGTGCCCTGACTGTGGCTGGCCTGCCAGGTGTGAGCGACCAGCAGCAGCAGCAGCAGCAGCAGCAGCAGCAGCAGCAGCAGCACGAGCATCAGCGGCAGCGGCAGCATCAGCAGCAGGAGCAGCAGGAGCTGGCACCACAGCAGCGGCAGCAACAGCAACAGCAGCAGCAGGAGCGGGAAATGCACCAGCAAAAGGAGGAGGAGCAGCAGCAGCAGCACCAGCAGCAGCAGCAGCACCACCACCAGCAGCAGGGGGGATGTGGCGTTCGTTTGGATCAAGAGCGTGCGTGCGTCCCGGCCTCTCGCACGGCGCTGGGGCCTGTGGGCGTTCCAGCGCAGCCTGACCCGCTGTGGCGGGAGGTGGAGGGCCAGCGGCCGCCCGAGGGGAGCGCTGTGCAGGCGCCCTGGGATTCCCAGGCGACCATCTGCTACCACTAGCACATATTTGTTGTTGGTGGGATGTATGTGTTCATGTGTGTGTGTATGTGTGTGTATGTGTGCGTTTATGAGTGTATGTGTGCGTGAGTTGGTGAGTGCGTGCATGTGTGTGTGTGTGTGTGTGTGTGTGTGTGTGTGTGTGTGTGTGTGTGTGTGTGTGTGTGTGTGTGCGTGTGTTTGTGCGCGCGTGTGCACGGGCATGTGGGCCCAGCAAGCCTGCGTGACTGTACATGACTGTGAGTCTGTGCTTGCCATACAAAGTGTATTTCATACTTCATTCACCCTGATCCACATTTACTCCTTGCTGCCAACCTGCCACACAATTGAACTTGTTACCGGCTCTGGCCCAACGCGCGGCATCAACTTCACAATGATCGCCAAGTAAATTCTCCCACCCCATCAACAAATAGGCAGTATGGCGCCCGCAGGAAAGCGCAAAGGGTTGCGGCTGGCACCGCTCCAGGTACCCCATACCGCAGTTTGGCAAGAGCAGCCAACGTAGAGAAAGGTGGAGATGAGGGGGCGGCACCGCGCAGGGGGTGTTGGTGGTGGCATGGCACGCACGCAGCAGGGGAGGAAGCAGCATGAAGAGGATAGCAACGGAGTCAAGCGGCCACGCTCGCGTTTTTTTTGGCGGCATGCCCGCTCCTCGATATGAGGGGAGGGGCCGCCATTCGTGTTGTGGGGAGACACGCCGACAAGGCGGCGCTTCTGTGACACACACCTCGCGGCTCGCTCGCTCGTGCGCGTGTGCGTGCTCTTGCTCGTGGGTGTGGGCGCCGCTTGGGCTGCCGAGAGCTGCCGGACCGGCCGAGCCCCGCGCCAGCGCGCCCGCTGCGCGCCAATGGGCACGCGCGCGGCGAACGGCGCGTGCCGCGGCGCTGGGTTCCAGTTTGCCCCACGGAAGGGGGGGAGGGGACCTGAGTGCCACAGTACGGCTCGCGCGGGCTGCAGCGAGGTGCTCTGCTGCTGCAGCTATTGTCGAGGGCTGGCACCGTGGGTGTTTGGAAGGCGGGCCTGGGGCCGACAATCCTGAGGGGGTTTCGGATGCTAAATCACGCAGTCCAACAAACGAAGCGGAGAGCTGAGGCAGGGCCAGCGGCCGCACGCCGGCCGCGCCAGGCGCCGTCACGCCCGCGGACGCGCTTGGCGCCGCGGGTCGCAGCGGCGCATAGTAGAGAGCTGCGCGCTTGCCGGACGAGGGGGAAGGCCGCGGGCCCGGCGCGTGCAACTGCACAAGGGCAACGCCACGCGCGCCATGGCCCCCGCGACACGCGCGCGTGCTGCGCGCAAGTTGCAGCCGCAGCCTGGCTCCGGACCACAGTTGCTTCGCCCAACCCGCTCCAGCGCCAGGAAGGGTCGTCAAAAGCCCCAGCCGCCGCGCACAGGGCCGCAAATTGCGCCGCCGCGGCGACCCGCGGCAAGCTGGCCACGGCGTGCGTGCACAGGCACCCGGCTGTCGCAGGCTCAGCCGCGTTGAGCCCGGGCATGCGCCGCGCGGCCCCGCGGTGCGGGGAAACGACCTGAGCAGCAGCACAGCCGCGGTCTGCTGGGCCAGGGGCCTGCGCCGAGCACCTGCCGCCGCCGCGCCGCCGCCACGCGGCGGCGCCTCAGCCTGCCTTGGGGGTTGCCCCGTTGCCTGCCTCCTGCTGCTGTTGCTGCTGCTGCTGCTGCGCGGCGCCGCCCGGCGGCGCCTTCTGGCCCTTCTGCGGCCCCGCCGCCGCCGCCGCCGCCTCGCGCCGCCGCTGCTCGTCCCTGAAGCAGTCCAGGGTTTTGTAGGGCCCCTCCAGCAGCTCCTTCAGGTCTGGGTCCACCTCCAGGTCGCAGTCCGCGGGCAGTCCGCAGTAGTGGTGGAACGCCCAGAGCTTCTCCAGTCCGTACAGTCCGTTGTACTGCTTGAACTCGCGGAGCACGACGCCCTCAAAGTCGCGGTACAGCTCGGGTTTGAATTTGTTCTCCAGGCCGTACGAGAAGAATCTGAAGAGGCACTCCAGGCCGTACATATAGTTGGCGGCCGCGTCCTCGTCAGCGTACCTTGAAGGGCGGGGCGGGG
>NW_014013135.1:18143-27354 GCF_000611645.1 Monoraphidium neglectum | reverse complement strand
GCGCGGACGGGGGAGAGGTGCAGCCGCCGCGCGCTGCCGTCGACGAGCGCGCGCGCCGCGCGGTCGGACAGGCGCAGCCAGCACGCCGCGCGCGCGGCGCCGCAGCCGCAGCCGTTGGCGCAGCGGCAGGCGGCGCGCGCGGCGCGCAGCGCGCGCAGCATGCAGTCGTCGATCAGGTCGCGCGGCAGCACGGCTGTGACCGGTGGCGCGTGGGGGCCTGCACGGCATCGCGCGGCCACCCGCCGCCGCGGGGGTTTGGATGCAGGTGCTGGAAGCTTGGGCGGGTCCGCCGGGCCTGCTGCGCTAGCGCGTCCCGTTTCAGTGCGGTGGACTGTTTCTGTAAGGGACGTGAGGGGCTGTGAGGCCTTGGGGCAATGCTTTTCTTCACTCATGAAGATGGTTGGATTTGATTCACTATTGAGGGTGGCCTAGGTGGTGCTCCCGCGTGCGTTTGATGCGATCACTGGATCTGGCTTGTTTGGGTCTGCAACTATATCTCGCGGAAATGTGCACACATCAAATCAAGACTGCATCGGCTCATGTTATTGTCGCCCTTCCCTCCCCTCCCCTCCCCTCCCCTGCTTCCCCTGGGCTTCGGTTTCAGTTGTACCGGTATGATATCGGAGGCGTTTAAGACTGCAGGTACAGCGACTTGACATATGTGCGTATAGAAGATACACAAACTATTACATAAACTTCATCAGAACCGGTACCAGGGATCTAGGGATCGCCCACGAAACCAGCTCGCCCCTGGCCAGCGCGTTTCGTACAGCATTCGCCCAACAATCGGGATATTAAGGCATGGGTGCTTCTGTCAGTGGCTCCGAGGCCTCCTCACAGCTTGCACGTGCCGTGGGCAACGCCCTCGCATTGGAGCAAGACCTGCGGCGCAGGCCAGGGGCCGCGTCAACATGCCGCGATGCGGCAGGCGCAATAGAAGCTGTGAATTCTGCAGCCTGGGTCGACACGGCGCCATGTCTGCCGGCACCCCTGGTGGAGGGGCTGTTGAGGCTGGTGTCAGTTGGCACCGCCGTGAAGGCCGGGTACGCCGCAAAGGTGATACAATCTGTCACCGCTGCGCAACTGAACCCCACGGGCAAAGGATGCGGACACTCCCGTGTGTCACAGGTGGGCTCAGTACGGGGCCCCACAAACGAAAACGCGTGGCGCGTCCAGCGCCGGGCGGGGCGCACCCATCCTGGCCCATCGGACGCTCGCCGACCAAGCCTATACCACAGCACGCCCCGCGCACTCAGCAGCCCCCTGCTCTTATCAGCCACGCAAGATCCTTTCTTACTCCTGCCACGCAGCTCGCCACCTGGCCTGGGATGATCTCGGCCCTGGTGTCCGCCTCGCGGCGCTTCACCGGCCCCATGGGATGCGGCGCAGACGCGCCCCTCAAGCAAACAGCAGTGTTCCTGCTGTGCGTGCTCAGCGAGGAGCGCGCCGGCAGGGCCGCCCTTGCCACGATCGGAGGCGCCGAGGACGGCGGCGACGCTGTCGCCTTCCTGCTTGAGTTCGCCGCGCGGCGGCGCTTCCAAGAGGGCGAACCCGCGCTCCAGACGTGCCTGCACTCTTTCACGTTCAGCGCGCTCTACAGGCTGTCCGACGCGAGCCCTGCGATCTGTGAACGCGCACGTCAAACGCCGGCAGCCATCGTCGCGGCGGCTGCACTGTCAACAGCGACGCCAAGCACAAGTAAACCGGTACTCAACGCATCGGCCGCCTGGGCGGCCGGGTTTGTCGCGCGGTGCTGCAATCCCACGTGTCCCGAAGTCCCCAGTGCGGAGCCCGCGCCTACCTGCGCGCGCGCCGCCGCTCGCAGCTTTGAATGCTCTTTCCCTTGTCGTCCCTGCAATGGTGCGGC
The DNA here is from genome assembly GCF_000611645.1 of Monoraphidium neglectum. NCBI lineage: Eukaryota > Viridiplantae > Chlorophyta > Chlorophyceae > Sphaeropleales > Selenastraceae > Monoraphidium > Monoraphidium neglectum. The sequence goes on along the minus strand of NW_014013135.1, from coordinate 25,487 downwards.
TGATGGCATCTCCAACGGACGACGCTCTGTCGACGGCCTTCAAAGTGCTGTCCCTCCTGTTGCCGTGCCCAGCAGTATCCGAAAGGGTGGCAGGTGAGAAGCCGGCTGCGCCGGCTGCAAATCATGTGCAGGACGCACGCTGCCTTGTATGGGATGGATGCTTGTGAAGTCGGCTGTCCAAGAACCGCTCTCCGTGAATTGCAGGCAAGGTTTGACTGTGACGGGTGATATTCTGACATGCTATGTGTCAACAATACCTCCCGTGACTCACAACCGCAGAACTCTTCTGCGCAGCAGGGGGCGTGCAGCAGCTGTGCCGCCTGCTGCGGACGCACCCGCGGTTTGACGACAACGTGCTGCTCACGAGCCTCGACGCCTTGAAGGCGCTCGCACGCACTGCTGCTGGCGCGCAGGCGGCCGGCCAGGCGGCTCTGCCTGCACTGCTGGCAGCGCTGGGGCGCGCCGATGCCGTGGGGACGCCCTGCGCGCAGGGTGCGCTCTATACTTTGGACTGTATGATATGCAGCGACGCCCGCAGATCTATGGAACTTGCCAGGCTCCTGGCCTGCTCGCCGCGAGGGCTCGCTACCGACGCTCCGAGAGCATCTGCAATCCGACCAGCGGACCTGCGACAGAATTTTGACAGCGCCGACCGCTGTGGAGGCAGGGGCTGAGGTGCCACGGCACCCTGGCTTCGCCATGCTCGAACATGTCGGGGCTGTCGTCAGCCACCTGCTGCTTTGCCCATCCACAGACCCCGAGCACGCGCGCGTCGTCGCCGGCGCGCTGCTGCCGGCACTGGCCAGCGCGCTGTGGCGCGTCGTCAACGCCATCTCGTCGGCCACGGCCCGGGCACAGCCTGACGTCCCCCCTTACCGGCCTGTCAACCTGGCTCAGGCGACCGAGGCTGCGGCCTCGTGCCTGGTTGACTCTGACGCTGCGGCTCGTCTGATTTTCAAGGCCGCACCAGATCTGGCCCATGCGCTAGAACATCTTCTGGCGTCCGAGGACCTGGCACAGGGCCGTGTATCCGTCGTCAGGTGCTGTCCGGACAGCCCTGCCTGGCAGCAAGACTGGCCCCAGCAGGCAGTGGCGCGGCGGCTGTGCAAACGGCTGCGGGAGGCTGAGGCACGGCTGCAGGACGAGCAGCTGCCGAATGGGCAGCAGCCAGAGGGGCCGCCGCAGGAGGAGCAGCTGCAGCTGTCGGAGGAGCAGGGGCAGCAGCCCCCTGCCCATGCAGCACCAGCACTCGCGCCCGCCTGCGCCGGCTGCGGCGTGACCGAGGCGGCCGGCAGCGGCGTGCGTCTCCGGCTGTGCCGCGGCTGCCGGCGGGTGCGCTTCTGCGGAGAGGCCTGCATGAGGCGGCACTGGGCCAGCCACCGCCCTGCCTGCGAAGCGGCGCAGGAGGCAGCTGCGCAGCAGCGGGATAGCGATGCAGCTGCGGCTCGGTAGGGGCGGCGGGGTTGTTTGGAGGCGGCCTTACGGCGAAATGCTGGCACCCATCAGCACGCTGGCAGTAATAATTGCCATTTCTGCATGTGAAGCTGGTGCGCAAAGCGGGTTGCACCCATTCAGTCGTCAAGCAGTTCTGGGGGGGTTTTGGATGTGGGGATTTTTTGGAGGCGATTGATGATGTGAAGGCTGAAGCGTGCTCTGGCAGGAGCTGCTTGCAGTTTCGGAATGTGTGAAGAGGCTTCGCTTTTGTCTTGCCTTTAGTTTTACGATAACATGTACACCATGTTCAATCCCATGAGTCTGGACGGCTCCACAAGCGGGCGCTTGCGGGACGCTGTAACAATCTCAACACTAATTCATGAGGTCACAAGGGGCAACGCTGCTCGGGTCAACCACAGGACGCCAGCGCGACAGTTGTGCCAGGCCAGCATGCAATTGCATGGCACATGCAGTGCCCCGACCTGCCGTGCTGCTTTGAAAAGCTTCAAGAGCGACTGTTGGGTGGAATGCTGTCGCAGCAAGCCCGGTCTGCTTCTGAGCAGCAGTGCGCTATCCTGGCCGTTGGCAGGCAGCAGTCCTATCTTGCAATACTGCGTGCGCAAACGCAAGTTGGTCGCACAATGCTTGATAATTGCTACCTTGCGGCCACCCAAGTCATGCGAGGTGGTTCGGGCGCCTGTTGCTCTCAGAGCAGGCTGCAGCGATTGCTTCAACCGCAACGCGGCGAAGGCCGCCCCCCAGTTGCACGCAACCGCACCAGCCCCTCTGCCGTTGGAGCTGTCGGCTGCAACGGTGCCCCACCCTCAGTAGTGACGGTATGTATGTCTTACAAAGCGAGGTACGCTTCGTGGTGAGTGGATGCCGCGTCAGGCGTGTGCTGCGGCGCACCTGCTCTGGCGCGGCCAACGGTATGCCATACCGTTGCAGTGCATGGGCCAGGGCAGATGCGGCCTCAAGGCCAGATGCGGCCTCAAGGCCAGCCGCGGCCTCCCTTCTGCCGGCGGCTGCTTTTAGACAACAATTTTTTTCGTTCCAACAATACTTCCGCATGTCTGCCGCAATTGCTGCTGCTCAGTTGAGCAGTTGAGCAGTGCTTGCGTGCTGTGCCGGCATGATACGAAAGTGAAGGCGTTCGATCCTGCAGGTACAATTAGATTGTACATATTAAAACGTATCTAATCTACATCGGACCCATACCAGGGATCTGGGAGATCGCCGAAACGGGAAACGGGAAACGAGCTCGGTTCTCTTCTATCACAACGTTTTTCGTAACCTTCACACTCAGGAATATCAAGGCATGGGTGCCGCCATCAGCGGCTCTGAGGCCTCATCACCGCTTGCACGCGCTGTGGCCGACGCCCTCGCTTTGGAGCCCGTGCTGCGGCGCCGGCCAGGATCCGTGTCGACTTGCCGCGATGCAGGCAGCGCATTACAAGCTGTGATGTCTGCAGCCTTGGTGGACCGGGCGCCGCGTCTGCCGGCTCCCCTGGTGGAGGGCCTGGTGCGGCTTTTGTCAGCTGACAGCGCGGTGCAGGCCGGGTACGCTGCAAGAATGATGTACGCCCTTACTGCTAATGAGCGTGAGTTGCGCACAGACTTCAGAGACTCCCGCATGTCACAGGTGGGTGCGGCGCGGGGCTTCGCGGGCGCTCACGTGCGGGGCGTCCTGCAACGGGCTGGCTGCATATACCCTTGCTCCTTGACGTCGGCCTGCCCCACTAGCAGACCCAACATGCCCCCCGCACCGAGCAGCCCCCTGCTCCCATTAGCCACATGAGCGCTCTCCCGCTCCTGTGACGCAGCTTGCCACCTGGCCCGGGATGATCGCGGCCCTGGTGTCCGCCGCGCGCCGCTTCACCGGCCCTATGGGATGCGGTGCAGACGCGCCCCTCGAGAACACAGCCGTGGTCGTGCTGCAGGCGTTCAGCGACGTACCCGCCGCCAGGGGCGCCCTGGTTTCGTTCGGCGGCGCCAGAGACGGCGGCGGCGCCGCCGCCTTCTTGCTAGAATTCGCCACGCGGCGGCGTCTGGACGTCCGGGCCAACCACGCTGCGGAGACTTGCCTTCACATCGTCACGTTTTCCGCGCTGTGCAACCTGTGCGAGGAGAGCCCCGCGATCTGCGAGCGCGCGCGCCGCAACCCAGCCGCCATCGCCGCGGCGGCCGCGCTGGCAGCAGCGGCGCCATTCAAAGATGAAACGCCGCTCGACGCGGCGGCCGCCTGGGCGGCAGAGTTTGTCGCATGGTGCTGCAATCCCACCAGCGCCATGGGCTTGCACCCATCGGCGGCGGTGGCGGCGGCGGGCCCGCCAGCGCCCGCGGCTTTGGATGCTCTGCCCCAAGTTGTCCCTGCAGTGGCGCGGCTGATGGCGTCTAAAAGAGATGGCACTCCAACAATTGCCTGCAAGGTGCTGTCCATCCTGTTGGCGTGCCCGGCAGTCTCCGAAATGGTGGCAGGTATGACGCTGGCATCACCCGGCGCGGCGCATGCGTGGGAAGCACGCTGCCGAAGGGGGGGGGACGGATGCCCTTTGCATGCAGCTGCCTGAGCGTCACTCTCTGTGCACCAAACCCAGCTTCAAGTGTTCCCGGCAACTTGTGGTGATGCCGACTGCAATCCTCGTGCGGCTCACAACCGCAGAACTCTTTTGCGCCGCTGGGGGCGTGGGGCAGCTGTGTCGCCTGGTGACGCACCAGCGGCTCGACGGCGGCCGGCTGCGCTACAGCCTGGAGGCTTTGAGGGCGCTCGTGCGTAATGCTGCGGGCGCGCAGGCCGCCGGCCAGGCGGCCCTGCCTGCGCTGCTCGCAGTGCTGTGGCGCACCGATGCTGTGGGGACGCTCTGCGCGCAGCGTGCGTTTTGCACATTGAGTTGCACCATATGTAGCGACGCCCGCAGATCTATGGAGCTAGCCAGGCTGCTGGCTGGCTCGCCACGCGCGCTTGCGGCGCTTCGAGAGCATCTTCAATCTGACCAGCGGCCCTGCGACACAAGCTTGACAGCGGCGATCGCCGCAGTCGCACGGCCCGAGGTGCCATGTCACCCTGGCTTCGCTATGCTCGACCATGTCGGGGCTGTCGTCTGTCGTCTGCTGCTTTGCCCATCCACAGACCCCAAGCATGCGCGCGTCGTCGCCGGCGCGCTGCTGCCCGACATGGCCAGCGCGCTGTGGCGCGTCATCGGCGCCATCTCGCCCACCAGTGCTCGGGCCAAGCCGGACTTCCACCCTTACTGGCCCGTCAAACTGGCTCAGGCGACTGAGGCCGCGGCCTCGTCCCTTGTTGATCCTGACGCTGCCGCACGCCTGATTTCCAAGGCCGCACCAGAGCTGGCACACGCTCTAGAACAGCTTCTGGATTCCGGGGATCTTGCGCAGGGCCGTTTTTCTGTTGTGTCGTGCTGTTTGGACAGCCCTGCCTGGCAGCACGACTGGCCCCCACAAGACGTGGCGCAGCGGCTGTGCGAGCGACTGCGAGGCGCTGAGGCGCGCCTGCGAAAAGAGCAGCTGCCGGAGGGGCAGCTACGGGAGGGGCATCCGCAGGAGGGGCCACTGCAGGATCAGCAGCGGCAGCAGCCCCCTGCCATGGCTGAGACATCTCTGGCGCCAGCCTGCATCGGCTGCGGCGCGACCGAGGCGGCCGGCAGCGGCGTGCGGCTGCGGCTCTGCCGTGGCTGCCGTCGGGTGCGCTTTTGCGGAGAGGCGTGCATGACGCAGCACTGGGGGAGCCACCGCGCAGCCTGCAAGGCGGCGCAGGAGGCGGCTGCACAGCAGCGGGAGAGCGATGCAGTTGATGCGCAACACGGGCGCGATGCCTAGTTGAAGGTGGTCTGTTGTCGGGATGCTTGCACCACTCAGCAAGCTTGTCGCACAGCAGGCTGGCATTGCCAAATCAGTGATTCTGCTTTGCATACCGGTATGAAGCTGGTGCGCTATAGCGCAGTCAGTGCAAGCAGCCAATCAGTTCCATACGCATGCCCCCCTGAAACGTGAGGAGAGTGCACTGGGCGGGCGGCCCAAGCACGCCGCCTCGTGTACCAGTGCCTCACTTGTGGGTGCGCGCCGTCTGCCATGCCCGGATGGCACGCCACGCCCGGTCTTGTGAGGCAGCAGTGCTCTGTTGTTGAGTGGATGGGGGTGGTAGCTGAAGTGCACACTGTGGGAGAGTGATACCCCTGCAGAAGCCAAGCAGTTTGGAGGGGGGTGGGATGTGTGGAGCATGGATGTGTTTCAGCATGCTGAGGCGTGCTCTACCAGCAGTTGCTCACAGTTGTTGAATGGGTACAATTGCTTGCTTGAGTCAAAACTGTTCACGACACCGGGAGGTCACAAAGCGCTCCTGTGTGACCAGTCTCAATGCAGCTCCATCTGGGTTCATTCATAGCAGCCTGGGGGGCAGCAAAAGTGTTGAATGCCAAAGCTCAAAAGCACCAGCGGATGGCTGCAGCTGTGGGTTGGCGGATACCCTACAAACACCTAAAAGCAGCTTCAAAAGTACAAGTGTGTTAAGATTCACAGTGCAAGGAGAAACACTCTCAACAGTTGAAGCCACGGGGCTCTTCATCAGCAGTTTGACTGTGGCATCGACCAAGGATGACAGGCAAAGCGCCTTGGGCCCGCACCCTGCAATTCCAATCCCAGATGCCGAGTAACTTTATGCCAACGAGTGCTGGGAACTAGGGTGGCAGGTGATGATGTGAATGCGCCCGTGTTACTCGCGACAGGGCACTGTATCCCCACTATCATAGCACTTCCTGATATGATACAGTGATGAGGGCAGCACGCTCTAGAAGGCTTGCGTATGCACCCCAACTTGACTAGAGAGAACAACTACAATTATATTATCATCCTGTATAAGGTAAAGCTTCCAGCGGCCGGCTTCGCACTCGGTCCCGCTCAGATCTCTTCATACAGCGATATTGTACGGTACATAATCGCCAATGGGCGCTTGGCGCCGGTGTTACGTGCATAGAAGCAAACGCTATGACCCAGCTGCTGCCACGATGAGTGCGCTCCTGGTGCTGTCGATGGTGGTGGCGCCGAGCAGCGGTGCCAACATCATCTGGGACGGCCGCAACGCGGATGCTGCTGAGCTCGCCAAGTGGGACTGGGCACGCCAGCAGGGCAAGTGAGTGCATGTGATCTCGCTTGCAGGTGCTGCTGGTCCTCTGGAGCTGAAGCATCAGAGCTGTCGCACTTGCGGCGTTTGCGCCGGTTCAAAAGGGCGAAGCACTGCACACAAGCAGGCGTCCCTCTCTGCAGGTTTGCCGTATACATATTTGGAGATGCCAAAGGGCAGAAGTTCACGGATTACATCAAGTCATCATCCGCTTATCGCAACCCAGGTGAGTTGCCGCGGCGAGGCCCCAAAGCTGGCGTCCAGCTGGCCTCACCCAGCCCCTCAGCACGGCTGCTGGGTGTGGGCATGGCTGCCGCGTCAAAGCCTGCTGGGTGTCAGCATGGCAGCTGCGTCTGTCCCTGCCCTGCTCGAGCCGCGTGCTTCGCTGTAGTTTGGTGGGGACAAGCTCTTGCCCGTCTCTGTGCGCTGAGCTGCAAACGGCCCACGCCCAACCAGGCATCCCTTCCAGCAAGGGCGGCCTGCGGTTCACGCTCGACGGAACGTCCAGCTGGCACGGACAGGTGCTCGCCATGCGGCACACGCGCGTATCCGCACGCATGCGCATGCCCGTGCCGGCTCGTCCGTATGCGTGCGCGCTGGCGTCGCCCGTCCCTGAGTTGTTCGCCTGCCGCCCCCCTTTTGCTTACAAAAATCGCCCGCATGCATGAACCGTGACACCAACTTTCAGCAAGCGACACCTCCTCCCCTCCGCGGTGCGTCCCCCCTGTCCGCCCTCCCACCCCCTGCCCGCTTCCGCGCAACCCCCTCCGCCC
>NW_014013135.1:10580-17629 GCF_000611645.1 Monoraphidium neglectum | reverse complement strand
CGCAACCCCCTCCGCCCTTCCCTCATGGTCCCTGGCCCCTCAACGTGCCCCCACCCAGGACATGGCGAGAACAGAGGTCATCCCCAACACCAAGCCGCTGGGGTCCCCCGGCTACCAGAAAGGCGTCGTCACCACCCACGTGTCTTTGGCCATGGGGCTCGAGCCGGGGGTGGCGCCGCTGGACGCGGCCTGGGCGCACCAGCTCGTGTTCCCAGAGTCCCACTTTTTTGAGCTGTGGGTGTTGGGGTGTGCGATTGTTTGTGCCTGCGTGCGCATGTGGGGGTGTGGGTGGAGGAGGTGTGGGGGTTGGCACTCTGGCGTGCGCTTCAGCAGTGAAAGCTGGGCCCTGCTGCTGGGTGGCAGGCGGCGCCCAGCAGGCCAGTGTGTCAGTATGGGCGCCAGGGGTTCCCAGATCACCGCAGCAAGGGGTGACGCGTAGTATTCTCACATATGCCATCCTGACCAGACCTGCCGTGTGTGCATCATCGTAACGCCCGCCCATCTCGCGCCACCATCATTGCCCAGCCGCTACGGGCAGCAGCCCGGGTGGCCAGCGCCGCCGGGTGGCAAGAACCTCCAATTTTTTGTCAGCGGGCGGCCTGAGTGGCAGGGCGCCCTGAAGCCAGGGGAGTGGCAGAATTTTGCGATCACGGTGGACTATGATAAGAAGGTGCGACGTGGGATGGCGGGGGGACTGCAGCACCACACACACGCTTTTTGTTGGTGTCAAAGGGAAAGGGCAGGCCGCAGGCGTGCAGAACCTGTTGTGGGAGAAAAACCCTTATCTCACCCTTACCTCACCGAAGCTGCATGGCGTCCCCTACATGCATGTGGCAGCGGCGTAGATGCCGCGCCCGGCCACCAACAGGCATGTCCGTCCCCGTGTTGGCGCCGTCCGCAGATTGTGACGCTCTACACGAGCACAGGAGGCGGCGCGCTGCAGAAGCGCGCCGAGGTGCCGCGCGTCTCCAGCACCAGTAGGAGCGACCTGCACATCGGCGCGCTGCGGCTGCCCATGGCCGGCGGGAGGCAGCTGCAGCGGCCGACCAGCATTTATTATTCAAACTTGTGGATTGAGGCGGGGCCGCCTTCGGGGCTGTGACGGGAAGCATCGCCCCACGTTGTCAATTGCAAAGCGGCGGCTGCTATGCATGTATGTTTGACAGGGAGTGTAGCTCTGGGCAGCTCTGGGACTCCACCTTACCGTGATTGTAGTCGTGAATGGGCATGTATGGCTCATCAGCCTAATTTAACCGAGCTTGCGCGACAGACGCGCCCACACAATCCAGTGAAGGCACTGCGTTTGCCAACACAACAGTCCCATGAAAGGCCACGCGTACAAAGGCGATCCCTGCCACAGACGCCAAGCGGTCCTTGAGCACAAAATTAGTGTCAGCGGCCAGACAGCAGACACACCCAGCACCGGCGGTGTGCAGCGGTGACACCTGGTGACATGTGGATTGATGGAAGACTGCAGCGGCCCTGTATGGCACGATAAACCGCAGTTAGCTATATATCATAGTACAAAGTGTAGCCGGTCTGCGCGGCACGATTCGGCACTGCGTCCCTGAGCCATGCTGCAGAGGCCTGTGATCGCGCTGTTCATGTCAAAAGGCGCTATGAATGTTCGTCACGGTGGTCACTGTCTGCGCAGATCAGCAGCAACAGCAGCACCATGGCCCAAGCAGCAGCAGGCGCTCCGCTGCTTGCATGCACCGCCAGCACCAGCGGCACGTCTGCTCCAAAGCTATGCACAACCACAGGCGCTTCAACGGTGAGTCTGTCTTCGTACGATGATTATGGCAGAAATGTACTGCATCTCTTCTGGGCTCACGTTAATGTACATGGTGCTCACGTTGCAGCCTGAGTCCGCGGTTGTGCGGGCCCCCTCGGCGGCGCACCCTCGCCACAGCGGCGGCGCCTGCCGGAGTCCCCTCGCCACCGCTACAGCAGCAGCAGCAGCAGCAGCAGCAGCAGCAGCAGCAGCAGCAGCAGCAGCAGCAGCAGCAGCCGATCGTCGTCGTCGCCGGATGGCTGGGAGCCCCCGAGCGCCCGTTCTCGAAATACCTAGACCTCTGGCGCACCCGCCTGGGCGCCGCCGCCGTCCTGCCGGCCCGCCCCAGCCCCATAGCTCTCATCCTCCCGCTCGTCGGCGCCGCGTCCGCGGCGTGCGCGGCACGGCGGGTGCTGGCCGCCGCGGCCGCCGCGCCGGGGTCGCCGCTCGTCTTCCATTTGTTCAGCGGCGGAGGGTACCTTTACATTGGCCTCATCTTATTAGAGCTTCAACGCCAGGGCTTGTTGGATGACATCGCCCCGCGCGTCGCGGGCGTCATCCTTGACTCATCGCCCGCCTACGTGACCGGCGACGTCACCGCACGCGCGCTGCTCGCCGCGGCGCTGCGGGAGCCGGCCGACGGCGTCGCGGCTCGCCACCCGCGGGCGCTGCAAGTAGTGCGCCGCGCGGTCGACGCGTACTTTTCTCTGCCGCCCATGCGGCGGCGGTTAGAAGAAACCGAGGCAGCCTGGCGTGTTCTGACGCCCCCCTGCCCAAAGCTCTACCTCTATTCCGAAGCCGACGTGCTGGTGGACCCCTGGACTATCCAGAATCACATGCAGTCCGAGGCAGTCCGAGGCAGCCGCATCAGCGCCCACAAGTGGCGGGACACGCCCCACGTGGAGCACTACAGGCTCCACCCCAAGCAGTACGCTGGGATCGTGTCGGCATTCGTGTCAGAGGCGCTGCAGTGGCATCAGCAGGAAGCCAGCGGCAGCCGGCGGGAAGCTGCAGCTGCAGCGGAGCCGCCCAGCGGGCGTGGCAGCAGCGATGGTCGCAGCGAGGCCGACGGCGACGGCGGCGGAGAGGGCGGAAGTGGCAGCAGCACCTGCAGCAGCACCGCAGGCAGTGTTGCCGGTGAGAGCGGCGGCGAACGCAAAGGCAGCAGCGACGGCGATGCGCGGAGCACTGAAAGCAGCAGCACGTCGCCAGCAGGGTGGAGGAAGCCCTGAATTGGCGGTGGCTCCTGCCTATGTTGGGTTTCTGTTGGAAATGGCGGCTTTGCACCTGTTTGAGCTTGTCGCCCACTCCTGAACACGGCTGCTTCATGCTGTGGCGGTGCAAAGCTGATGTTGCACAGCCCAGTCTGCCGGCATTTTTTGGCACACGCTGCAGAGCGCTGCGCCGCCCTTGTTTTGAAACGGCTGCGCACTTGGCGCGTGGGCGATCTTGAAGGAGTTATCCTGTACACGGCTGAATATGTTACGTCGATTGTATACACGGCACTGATTCGTGCAGGCCGATCATGTGCAGGCACATTTGTGCAGGCCGCTTGCAGGCCAGTCGAAGGGCGTAACGCAGGGCTGTCGCGAGGCGTTCAGCCAGGGTGGCGCAAAGCGTGTCGCTATCAGCGACCTGCTGCGGCGGCGATCCGCCGAATCAACGAAATGCATGCGCAGATTTCAAAGACCGATTAGATATGACAAAGTGCAATATCTACAACGCCTGAGCCGGCGGACGTCACGGTCGGGTGGCATCACCCATCGCATGCGCTGACTGGGCGGCCGGGTCAAATGCATGATTGCTGCTCGTAGCCCACAGATGTTCTGGGAGTTGTCATATCAAAGGGAGGTGAGAAGCGCTGCCGGTGACTGCACACAGAGCAAGTCCCATGTATCACTCAAGCGCAGGGGCGCGGGCAGGACGGAGGCAAACAAAGCCGTACATGCAGGTAGCCGCCAGCTGCCAACAGCCTGTTTCGCGGGCGCGGCCGCAGGCCCGCTCTCAACAGCCCCTGCCGCCGCCCGCGGTGACGCCCTCGCCCGCCGCTCCCACCCTCGCCGCCGCCGCCGCCGCCAGCGACGCGACGCTGCCGCACGCATCCGCGCGCAGCGCCGCGAGGCAGGCGGACAGCTGCGCCTTCTCGGCTTCCGGCAGCCCCGCGGCAGCTTCCTCCAGCTCCCGCGCGATCCAGCAGCGCACCCCCGGGTCCTTATCCTCGGACAGGTCGAGGAGGGCGCGCAGCAGCGCGGGGCGCAGCGCGGCCGCAACCTCGGACACGCCCTCAGGGTCGGCATCTTCTTCTGAGCTCGCCTCAGATGGCGCAGACGACCCCTGCCGCTGCTCTTGTGCCTGCTCCTCCTCCGGCTCCTGCTGCTGCTCCTGCATCTGCTCCCCAGGCGCGGCCGAGCCAGCTGGTGAAGGGGCGGAGGCTGCTGCACCCTCGCCGGCCCCAGGCCCCGCCGCTCGGACGACGGCGGCGGCGCCGCGATGCAGGCGGCAGCGGAGCGACTTCAGCTTTTGCCTGAGCTGCTTCCGCGGCGCCGACCCCTTGCCGTCCGCCGCCGCGCCCTCGCCCAACCCCTCGTCTTCCCCTCCGCCCGCGGGCTCGCCAGGCTGGTCCCGGCCATCCCTCAAGTCCCCTTCGCTGCTCCCGCCGCCCGACCCCGCCCCGACCTCCGGCCCCGCCCCCACGCCTCTCGCCCCGCGCCCCACCGCGGGCGCCGGCGGCGCGACCGCGCGCAGCGCGCCGCACGCGGCCGCAGCGAGCGCGCGGCGCTGCGCGACGGGGGCGCGGCCGAGGGATCTCGTCAGAGCAGACAGCAGATCTCCGGCCGCCGGCACCGGCAGGCGAGCGTACGCGTCTTCCGTCACCAGCGGCGCCGGCTGCTCGCCCTGCGTGCGCCGGCGTGCTGCAGCGTGCGCGGCGGCGGAGGCGGCGGCGAGGCGGGGGTCGCCGTGCGGCGGCGGGCTGCCGCCGTTGTGGGCGGCCGCGGGGGTGAGGCCTTCAAGCTGTTCAAACATGAGGCCGGCCACCTGTAGTGGTTGGCAGTTGGCGGTTGGCGGTTGGCGGTTGGCAGTTGGAGCAGAGGCAGAGTGGTCAAGGGCGTTGTTGGGGCCATCTCGGACACCTGACGGCCGGCCTCGCGACGAGTGGTGTCCCCTGGTCGGGCTCGGTTGGTCGCGGGCCGGCGCCAGCGGGGCCGCTTGACGCGGCCATTGACGCGCGGCTCTGGGTGGTGGCGAGCCGCCCCGACGCGAGGGGCCGCGGGCGAAAGCGCAGGTACCACCGGGCTGGTGGGCAGGCCGGTCAGGCGAGCATCCGCGGGGCATCGCCTCAGGGGGGGGCGCCTCATGGAGTGCTTGAATATGATCAAAGGTGCGAACGGGAACGCTGGCGCCGCGGGCCCACCTTTGTGCCCGCATCCACCAAAGGGCCCACGTGGGGGATGGCGCGTGCATTGTCCACCTGCGCGCGTCACGATTCGGCGGGTTGGAGTGAACAGTTAATATGAAATACCAGTTCCAGAACGTGGTAGTTTTGTTGTGATATGACATATGTTGCTCAAGGGCATGACAACGATGATGGACGAGTGGCAGGGGCACCGCCCAACACGGCGTCCAGGTGTCGGTGATTGAGTGCATTCAGGAGCGGGGGAATGACTGATGCGGCAGCAGGGCGGCCGCCACCAGTGACCATGCACGCCCCTGAGCGCTGCCACCCAGCTTTCCGTCCTCGGGACCCCCTGTGCCGGCGCTGCACACCCCCCGGCCTGCACACCACCCCGACCCTGATCAGCAGCAAAAGCAGGTCTCCTGCGGAGCCTGCGAGGCGGCATCGTGAACCCTAAACCCTAAACCCTGAACCCAAAAAAAGCCTTAGCTCGTACCATGTGCTGCAGCCCGAGTCTCAGGCCCTCTCTGAAGCCAAACCGCCCGCCCGTTGCGACGTGCGCCCCCTCCGCGCCCGGCCCCGCCGCCGCCTCGTGCGCGCCCGCGGGCGCCGCAGGGTGCTCGGCCGCCGCCCCGCCGTGGCCGCCGTCGCCGCCGCCGCCATCCTGCAGGGTCAGCGCCGCCGCTGCGCCGCGGAGCGCCGTGTCCGTCTCTCCGTCCGCCGCCGCTGCAACTGCCGCCGCGCCGTCGCCGGTGTGCCCGTTGCCGGCTGGCTCCGCTGCCGCTGCCGCCGCTGCTGCCTCTACATCCGCGCTTCCAGCCGCGGCTGTGAGATCTCCCGCCGCCCCTTCAGCTTCCCCCTTGGCTTCCAGCGGCGGATCTGGCGGCGGGGCCTCCTTAGACAGCCGTGCTATCAACGGCCCCACCTGCCTCGCCGCCTCATACCTGAGTGCAAGGCAGGAGCGATCGAAGAGACAGCAGTCAGGGGTGGTTAGTCAGGTATGGTCAGGGGGTGGAGGCAGGGGACAGAGTCGCCTGGTCAGCCCAGACAATTTGCTACATGAGGGGGCGGCGCCCAATCTCACCCTTTGGACACATGCACACGTACCGACACACACACGCCAGCATACAAGCACGCCTCACCAACCCCACCAACACACTCGCGCTCATGTGCATGCACATCATGCACGAGGCTCGCAGCACCGAACAACATGCAGACTCACGAACGCTGCCACAGCCGGGCGCGCGCCGCCCGCACCTGACCGCCGCCACGGGATCGTGCAGCAGCGTCACAACCACCGGCCACAGGCAGTGGGCGACCTGCTGCTGAGTCAGCGCCTCGGACAGCGCGGGCAGCTGCCGCACGACGCGCTGGCGGTGCCGCCAGTCGCCGGCGCGCTCAGGGTCTGCGGTACATAAGATGATACAAGGCGGGACAAAATTGAGGGGAGGGCAGGGGCGAGCGTGCAGCAGCCGCGGCGGGGGCAGGTGAGTTTACCATATTTGGAACCACCATCGCAGCCTTGGAGCAAGATATTGCTGCAGCTGCAAAGTTCAAAACATCATGGACGCAGGCAAAAAGTGCACGCCATTGCGTTGCCATCGCACTTGTGTGCGATGAAGAAAAATGGATGTGGCGAGCAGTCATGACTTGGCAGGGTCCCACAAGCAAAAAGAATCGTCAGGGTGCGGCCACGGCAACACCCGCGCCGTGCATGCCGTCAAACCAGCGCACCCGGCTGCAGCGCGAGGACTGGCAGGGCTGACAGCAGCTGCAGGCGGCCCTGCGGCGACAGCGCGCGCGCAACCTCGGACAGGTGCGTGCTGAGGGCCGGGGCGATGGTGTTCTGTTGATTGTCACAAGAACAGGGGTGGGTGGGTG
>NW_014013135.1:8243-10083 GCF_000611645.1 Monoraphidium neglectum | reverse complement strand
GAAAGGCGGGGTGATCATCAGCGTTTCCTCGTGCAGTTGTGTTTATTGTGATGTGACTTTTCGGGGGGGCCGCCGCGGGGGGAAAGGGGTCATCACAGTGTGGGGTGGGCGGGTGGTGTGCGGACGCGAGGATTATGTGTGACATTGAAAGAGGTGTATGGGGGTGGTTGGTTGGGGTGCGGTGAGGGTGAGGGGGCGCAACACCCAGGACGTTGGATGGGCCCATTCCAGGGGGTACTAGGTGGGGTGGGGTTGGGGCGCGATGTGTCGCAGCTGCAACGCCTTGGCAGGTCAAGGGGGCCGCAGGGCCGCCCTCTAGCACGCTGGGCGACCCCTGAAGCTGCACGGAAGCTGCTTGTCGACGCCCTGCAGCCGCCATGACCGCAAACGAGGCGATCCATCCGTGCCGAGGCGCCGCCCCTGCTTCAAGCTAGAAAAGCTCAGGCAGGGCGACCCGACAGCTGGGCACGCCGTTCCGTCAGCCCTAAACCCTAAACCCCTCAACCCCGACCCAGCAGCTGAGCACGCAGATTTCAGCAGCCCACACCGCACACCGGCGCGCCCTCGCCGTGGCCCATTGTGCCGCGCCGCAAAAACAAGCCCAAGCGCAAGACACCCCTGATGGGTACTCAGGCGGCACGCGCGACACATGGGTCGCGGGCCGTCCGTTTTCCGCACGAATTGCACACCTCCGCCAACCAACCCGTTTTGATGCCGCCCACGGCAAAAGCCACCCAAGTACCCACCAGCTGTGTGCGCAGCAGCTTCACTATTGCAGGGCTGAGCTCCTCCTGCGCCACCTCCTCCCCCAGAGCCTCCGCAGCCACCGCGGCGACTGCCGGGAAGCTGCTCACCAGGCAGTTCAGGGCCTGAGGCGGTCGGCGGGACGGGGGTGGAGGAATGTGGCGGTGAATGGGGGGCCGATCGGACGCCGCCCAGAAACGATCCGCCAGCGCCACGTAAACCAAAAAGGCACCTCCCCACACCGCCCAAAACGGCGCCTCTCGTGCCAGCGCCGGCCGCACCCCAGAAAGAAGCCCCACAGTGTCGCCACGGGCCGCACCCCAACAAGGAGTCCCTATTGCCACCGCGGGCCGCACCCCAAAAAGGAGTACCTATTGCCGCCGCCGGCCGCACCTCGTCGCTGCCCTCCAGGGAGGCGAGGGCGAAGAACGTGTCAGACAGCTGCAGCCACGACCCCGCACCGACGTGCGCCAGGACCTGCGATTCGCATACGGGCATGCATCAGAAGCTGGACAACTTGTCAGGCTCACGACCTGGTGACAATGGTCCGAATCCATGCACTGCAATCAGCGCGCGCACGCGCCCCCTTGAGCTGCTGTCACAGAGTGCGGCGCGGCCGCTGCCTGCAAGCAGGAGGCCTTGCGCCACTGAAGGAGCTCCCTAAAGGTTTAGGGTTTAGGGTTTCAACCAAAACCTCAAATGCAATGCAATGCAGGCCGACGAGGGTTTTCAAGGCTGGAGGCGTCGCTTCAGCAGGCAGAAGCTGGCACGCGCCAACCCAGCTGCGCCCCCTCGCGTCCCGTCTGTCGCCGCCCTCAATTCGAACCCCGGCCAGCTTCCCCGCACCTTCCCCAGGTAGTACGCGCACGCCACCGGCAGCTCGACCGCCGCATGCCGAAACTCCGCCCCCTCCCCATCCGCCCCCTCCGCCCCCTCGGCCCCCTCCCCCGCGCGCCCCTCCCAGACCGCCGCCATGCCGGACCAGCGCCCCTCGCTTGACGCCACCCTCACGGCCTGCAGCGCGGGCGGCACCCTGGCGGTGGCCGCGAACGCGTCGAGCAGCGGGGGGCTGGGGGCGGCCGCCTCGGCGGGGGGG
>NW_014013135.1:0-7728 GCF_000611645.1 Monoraphidium neglectum | reverse complement strand
GCTGGGGGCGGCCGCCTCGGCGGGGGGGAGGGCCAGGAGGAAGGGGCCGAGGGTGATGAGGGCGGGGACCCTGACTAATGGGCTGGCGTCCTCTGTCAGTTGGCCCAGTAGATGCCTGGCGAGGGGGTGCGGATGGATGGCGCTGTGTGTGGTGGGGGAAGCGCACATGCGCGGGGTGTGGGGGCTGCTGAAACGGGCAGCAGATAATTGTTAGTGGGGAGTCGAGGTTGTTGGAGGGGGCAGCAGAAACCAACGGGCAAAACAGGGGTGCGACTCAATGCACTCCGACAACGAGGTTTCTGTTGCATGTGCCCAGACAGGTTTGCGCATGCACCCGCGCACACGCCATCGGGCGCCCTTCGTGGACGGCTGCCATGCAGCTGCAAATGTACACGGCATATCCCCTGGGTTTGCTTATCGACATATACATATTCATACATATATGAATACATACATACATTTATACAATACAACAGCAGGAGCCACACATATACAACATATGTATGTATATACATACATACAACAGAAGCAAAACCCACCGGGTGCAGGCCCTCTCCTCCTCGGTCAGGTCATCAATCTGCGACACCACCCGCAGCAGCAGCGGCGCCGCGGCGGCCCGCACATTCCAATGGGAGTCGCCCGCCAGCGCCTCGAGGGCGGAAGGCACGAAGGCGGCGCGGCGCGCGGGGCCGAGGCGGCGCAGGAGCGGCGGCAGCGCCGCAGCCGCGACCTGGCAGGGGTTGAGTCGGCGGGCCGGGGTGCGGCTCAAAATTGTGACTTTGAAAATCGAATTCGAGTGCGCGGGGCGCGTGCCCAGCGTGCGCTGCAGCTGGCTGGTATGAGATGCAGGGTGGTGCCGCGGTGACGCGCGGTCTGCTCAAGGCTGTCAAGAAGCAAGCCGCTGCGCAAGCAGCGGCCGCTGTTGCCGCCTCGGGTGGGGGGGGAGGCCGCTCGTCCGTGCCCCCCCGCGCGCCCGTGCAATGCAGCGATCGCAGCGGCCTTGCGGAGCCGCGCGGCGCGCGGCTGCCCGTCCCATTAGCCCGGCTGCTAAACCGGTCCAACCAGCTGTTCCCAGTGGCGACAAGGGCCGCCGAGAGCCGCTGATGTTTGTCCGAGCAGCCATTGTGTGATAGGAATGCCCCTGTATCAATCAAACCGTACTCCAGCATGTGCCCGACGCGCGACCAGGTCACACGAGTGGTACACGAAACGTAAGCGCCCGCTTGCGCCCACCTCGCGCACGTCGTGGCTGTCGTGCTTTACGAGGTTGAGGAACGTTGGCACGAGGAACGGCGCCAGCTGGTCGACCCCCAGGGGGCTGCCCTCGCGCCCCGCGAGCACGCGCACGGCCAGCGCGAGCGCCTGGCACGCGCCCTGCGCGCCGTGTCAGATCCCGTGGCGTGCACAGGGGTTTTTCCAGGTTTATCAAAGGTTGTTGTGGTTCCAGGGCGCGTTCCGGAAGGTGGGCGTGAGGCGCGGACGGTCAGAATGCCACGGGCGCGCCTTGTGAGCATGTCCAGGCACAAGAGCGGATCTCAGGGAGGGGTGTACACTCACATGCACGTGCGTGTGCACCCCTCCCTGCTACACAGGGAGGGCATGCGCACACACCCGCGTGCATGTGCGTGTGCGCATGCCCTCCCTATGTAGCTGAAGCATGATCATCATTGATGAACGCGTGCGCCATCAACTTCACGCGCTGTCACCACGATAGGCCGCGAGCGCGCGTGGCCTATCCTGCCCACCTCTTCCCGCAGCACTGCCTCAGGCACAGAGCAGAGGCGGGCGATCCCCGACGAGAGCGCCTCTGCGGCCGCGTCGGCGCCGCTGGCGGCGGCGAGCAAGTGGATGACCTCGCCCGCGGCTGCGACAGCTGCCTCCTGGTTCTGTTGGTCGGGCAGGGTTTAGGGCAGGGAATCGAGCGTGAGAAACGGGCAAGACGGCGCCCATGTTTGTCTGTGGACCTCCCGACATCCTGAAGCACCGTGAGTGCACCTCAACCGCTTGTTCAACCCGCCCTCGGGCCTTCTGGCTGTTCCGCGAGCCCCTGTGTCGAGGGGCCGCCCATTCAACCGCGCATTGACCTGGCGTCACGTGGACGCAGGACCCCCCAGACAGCAGACTCGCTATGAGCCACTTCATCATATCTTATCAGTCATTTCATTCTTTGGCTCCAATCAGGGGTCAAGACCCACATCCGGGAGTCACCTTCCATCACCCGCCCACGTATGGACGTCACCAACCATCGCAAGGCCACACCAGAGGTCGCCCGCCATCACCCACCTCCAAATCAGCATCCAGCAGCAGCGGCTCCAGCCCCTGCCACACATCTCCCAGGTCGGCCGCCGCCGCGCCGCCGCCCTCCGCCAGCCGTGCGGCTGCAAACATTTGGGAGTCCAGGGCCCGGGAGTGCGTCAGCACCTGGCTCGCGCTTTGAGTGCAGGCTCGCAATTTTTGCGCTCGGGCGGCCGCCGCCGCCGCCGCCGCTGTCGCCGTCGCCGCAGCGGCGGCAGCGGTAGCCGCAGCAGCAGCAGGAGCAGCAGCAGCAGCAGCAGCAGCAGCAGCAGCAGCAGCAGCAGCAGCAGCAGCAGCGGCATCAGCGGCATCAGCAGCAGCAGCCGCCGCAGCGGCAGCAGCGGCCGCAGCGGCAGCAGCGGCATCAGCAACCGCAGCGGCAGCAGCGGCCGCAGCGGCAGCAGCGGCAGCAGCGGCAGCAGCAGCAGCAGCAGCAGCAGCAGCGGCAGCAGCAGGCAGCGGCGTGCGTGGGCCTCACCGACAGCGGCGACCTGCCGCAGTGCGGCTGCGCGCACGTCGGCGTAGGGGTCTTTGAGGAGCGCCCTGAGGAGAGGTAGCACGTTGGAGCCGACCACGGCGGGCAGAAGGGTCTTAACCGCAGCAGAGATGGCCTGCGTTCGGGCATTGTGGTTTGATAAAACGGTGCGCTGTCGGCTGGGGGCGGAGCGCATGCGTTGTTGCGGGCCGAGGCGGGGCGGCGGGCAGTCTCACGCGAGCGCGGCTGCGCCAGACAGCTGCCGGGAGGGCTCGAGGGCCGGCTGCTGACGCGGGCGGCGCGGAGTCGGCGCCGTGAGCGCTGCAACCGGCCGGGGGCGGGCGACCCGCTCTCCCCCACGCCCCCCACCCGCACGCCTCCCCGCCGCCTTCCCCCCCCCCCCCTTGGAGCGCGCACCCCGCTCCACGAGAGCCTCTGCAGGGGGTTGTCGCTGACGCAGTACTTCGTAATCGCCACCAGCGGCGGCAGGTCCTCCCACGGCTGTGAGGATTGTGAGGTTTGGGGGGGGACGGCTCGGCGCTCTGGTCGGGACGCAGCATGCCATGGAGGGAAGCGGCCTCAGGCGCTGGAACGGACATGCGTTTCGCTCCACGCGCCCGGCCATGCTGCTTGGTGACATTTTGAAACAGCAACTTCCGTGTGCACTGACAGAATGCGCGCGGCCGTGGCTTGCCGCGTCCGCGCAGCAGCGAGGGCTGTGCGCCTCAGCAGTTGGGGCACTGCATCAGCGCATGGGACGTGGTGCGTCCGCTGCTGGCACTGTGTTGCCCTGCCCAGGCCGGCGCTACATGCCAGTGCATGGGTAAACTGGAGCATCTTGCACCACTCACATCATACAACGGGGTTTCAAACGTTTCCACGACTGTGCCATCGTCCGCCATGATCTGCAAGCTCTCGGGGACTTGATTACAAATATTCAATGACTAAAGGATTTCACAGACCCTGCAGGACGCCTCGTTGCGATTGTCACCCGGGTGACAATCGCGTTGCTGGGCGAGGCTACGGAGGAGAGGAACGCAGGGGGCTGATCGTTCATCGAGTTCAACAAAACGGTAGATCTTCACGCTTGAAAGTAACATGCACAGCACACACCCACCTGCGGGGTCCACCGTGTCCGGTACTGCCTGGTGAGTGACGGGGCAGGTGCTGCGGCGGGCACCTCAGGGCGCGCACCGCCACACGCAGGAATGGACTGTCGGCTGTGCTGAGTTGATTGCTGCATGCAGGAAACAACGTTGCGCCAAAGCATCACCGCTGATGACAACAGCTGGTCTACAAGTCAGGCTTCTGCAGCTGCCATACGTGGTGTTGAATCTGAATGGCAGTGGCGGTCATGGTGGTGGCTACTGCATCAGGCTTCTCAAGTTGAGTGGTAAACCTTGCCCCCAAGCACCAACTGCACAACCAACTGCAACCCCCAACGCGTATGTGCATCATCCAGCGCCACAATCACGTGCATGTGCACGTGCTCCCATGTGAGCAAAATCGCAGTACAATCGGCTTTCACCCAAATCGTGGCAGCTTCCTCTGGAACAGGCGCGCCATGAACCCGCCCCCGCTCCCTCCGCCGCCCCCGCCGCCGTCCCCGCCCTGCGCGCTAGCTGCAGCAGCAGCAGACGGCATACCACCAGGGCAGCCGCTTTGGACGCTCATGGCGCTCGCGACACTCCCACTGGCCTGCCCAGTCGCCCCAGTCCCCGGGCCCTCCACCTGCATGGGCGCCGCCGAGTCCTGTTGCTGTCCCAGATTGAATCCAAACGTCAAGGGGCCCTGAGGAGCCTGCGGCGGCGCCGCCGCCCGCATCATCGCTGCCGCCCCGCCCACCGGTGGCGGCGCTGCTGGCAGGCTTGCCACCGCCATCGGGGCCGCCATGTGGCCCTCGGTCATGTGAATCCCCGCAGTGGCCGGCAGCGGCGGCTGCAGCGGCGGCAGAGGCGGGAGGCCGCGCGGCCGCTCCCCAAACGCGCGGCCTCCCATCCCAAAATGCTGCTGCTGCTGCTGCTCGAACGGCAGGCCCCCCTCCTGCCGCTGCTGCTGCTGCTGCTGCTGCTGCTGCTGCTGCTGCTGCTGCTGCTGCTGCTGCTGCTGCTGCTGCTGTTGCAGTTGTTGCTGCTGGTCCGGCCAAAGGGGCACCGTCGGCCCCGCCGGCGCCAGCCGGGCCTGCGACATCCTCTGCTGCGCCTCCGCGTTCGCCTGCTGCGCCGCCCGCATTATCATCATCGCCTGCTGCTGCTGCGTAGCGGCCGCGGGGTGGGGCGGTTGTGTTGCGGCATGCTGCTGCTGTCCCGCCTGGGGCAGCTGTGCGGCGGTGATGAGGCCGATGTTGAGGGCATGCAGCTGCGCCTGGCGCAGGAGCCAGGGGTCGTAGGCCAGATCCTGGGCGTTTGAATTCAAAAGAGGCGAGAAGGGTTGGTCGAGCAGTCAACGTGGTCAAACGTCTGCGAGCGGATTCCGGGGGCTGGAGGACGAGCAGCACTCAGGACGACGCCCGATCTGCGCGGCAGCTATGTCGCGCCTGATTGTGCCTGGTGCACGCATGCGCAGCAACCTGCCTGGCAGCTGTTTGCAGAGCTCTCAGCAATCGGTCTGGCCGCGCGAGCGTTCGTGTTTTCACCGCCACCCGTCGCCACTCCCTGCGCCCACTGACCTGCAGCCGCGTGCGGCGGGCGGCGTCGCGCTGCAGCAGCCCGTCGATGCGCGCCGCGCACTCCGGGGAAACGCTGGGCGGCAGCGGGCGGCGGGCGCCGCGGAGGACGTTCTGAATGGTGCGGGACAGGCTGCTGCCCCCGGGGTCCTCAAAAGGGTACACCTGGGGGAGCAGATTGTTAGGCCAGATGCGCAGCGGATGCGCGCAAAGTCAAGTCAAGCAAGTGTAATGGGTACGCTGTCCAACAGCCATGTTGATCGACTTCTTGTTGTGGGTACAGGCATGGTGTGGATGGCTCTTGAGACGACGCTTTCGAGACGGGCCTCAGGAAGCGGCAAATCTGCCGTCGCAACGCCCGCGTTGCATCGCCCCTGCAACAGCCGCAGCGCTTGCTGCTGCTTGCGGGACCCCCCGCACGGGGCACCTCAACTGCACACATCTCATTTACAACGACAGTGCGCTGGACCCAGACAACAAACAGAGGCATCCTTTCATGAGTGCGCTCGCAATGACCCCCCCCCCAAAAGCTGCCTGCCAGCGCACCCACCCCGGTGATTAGGAGGTACAGCAGCACGCCGCACGCCCACGCATCCACCGCCGACGCGTCGTACGGCGGAGGCTGCCTGCCGGTGTCCGCGGCGCCGGCGCCGGCGTCCTGCCCGGCCGCAACGAGGGGGCCGCGCGGGGCGGTGGCGCCGGCGCTTGTGCCTCGGACCAGCATCTCTGCTTGGGTGCGGCGAAGGTGACGGCGTGCTGACATTAGTTGGTGTCAGCAGGGCAGAAGCGGGACCACGCACGACATGCGCATCACCTCACTTATTGAACAATGGTCAGATGCCCATGCGCATCAGTGATGTGCAGCGGCTTTGCTCGCCTGGGGGCATGTAGTCTGGCCTGCAGTGCAAGTGCAAAGAGTGTAGCAGGGTTTTAGCAAGATGCAAGTGCAGGACGTTAGCAGAATGCGGGAGACAATGTGGCTTGGCAGCGTTCCCTTTGAACAAGGGGGGCAGGGAGAGGCCATCAAAGCCGCGGATTGCTATTGCTGAGGCAAGCTGGCAGATAGATAGATAAATTACTCATTCCATAGCATCACTGCCATCGGCCTCGCGCTCATCAGAGCTGGCAGCGGGCAACAACAGCTCCAGTCACAGGGATCAAGCCCTCAGCTGATTAGACGTCGCGCGGGCAACGGTGACTCACGTGCCTGTGGGGTGAGGACGATTCAAAGGCGCACGAGCCAGGCAATTGAGGGTTGAGCAATTTGAAGAGGACTGAGCAGTAGCACCAGCAAGACACACTGTCAAGCCTCTGAGTGGCAACTTGTCCAAGTTGTTCCTCACCTACTCCGAGGGTCTTGACGCTTTCTAGGTGCTTCGCCAGGCCAAAATCGATCAGCTGCGGCGTGGCCGATCGATGCAACAGGCAGGGCAAGCGGTGCAATCAACAGTCAGCTGCGGTGCGGCCGACGCGGCAGAGCAAGCGGCGCAATGCAAGAGTGGCGCGGATGGAAGCATCCGTCGGCGGCCACGCACCATCGGCAGGCGGCTGGGCACCAGACAAGGTGGCGAACCTGCTCGCTCGCGCCGTGATCGCAGCACCTCCACAAGGGCTCGCTTTCCAACCACCACCGGCATTCGGCATTGCGTCGGCACGACAGCAACGCGCTCCCCACTGGATCGCGTGCTCCAGGCAGCACGACCCCACCAACAGGCACGCGGCTCGCCGCACAGGACCTCGACGCGTGTTCCGCTCACTCGATCCAACACCTCGCCCCATGCACAGGCTGCGGCCGTGCAGGCCGTACGCCCCACAGCTTGTTTTCACGCGCATCAGTCGAGTCATTTATCGTGCCGCCATCCAGAACATCACGACACACCTTGAGCTTGTGGGTGCGCCGCTCCACCATGCAGTTTTCTGGCTTTATGTCGCGGTGGCAGAACCCCGCCTTGTGTACGTGCAGGACCGCGCGCAGCAGCTGCACAAAGTAGAACGCCGCCATCGGCTCCGACATCTGGTTGTGGTGGGAAGTGATGGCGGGGAACGATAGTATGTATGGTAAGGATGGATTCTGAAAGACGTGTTCGTGGCCGTGCTGTTCGCCCCTAGCTCAGGCGCACGCGGCGGGGCTGCCGCCCTGCGGCGGCCCTGCCGCAGGGCCTGCCTTCGGCCTGGGTTGTTGGCGGCCGCGTCACTGCCTCAGCGTCACCAGAGGTACTGAGGCCGCCCGCACGAGGAGACGGACGCGACGGCGCCCCCCTCCCCCCTCCCACAGGCTCTCGCTGCGGAGCCC
>NW_014013136.1:24595-26356 GCF_000611645.1 Monoraphidium neglectum | reverse complement strand
CCGCGCGCCGCGGCGCTCACTCCATGCCGGCGGGGACGTTGCTGGACGTGGTGGGCCGGATGGTGTAGGTGTAGGTCTGCGGGGGAGGCGCACGGGCCGCGTTGTATTGGTGGTGCTGGTGGGAGGCTCAGGCCGCAGTAGCGGCATGGTGTGTGTGCAAGCGACGGCGCTACGCGTCGCGGTCTCGTCCTTTCAAATGAGCCACAGTCTTTGTTGCGCACATGAGCCGCAACCCTCGCTGTCGCAGGGTTGCATGCTGCCCCCCGCCCCCCCACCTGCACGATGTTGGGGTGGTTCATGGCGCTGCTGATGGCCGCCTCCATGATGGCCATGCGCTCGCGCTTCTCAGCGCCGCTCATCTTGGCGGGCAGCACCATGGTCTGGTGGGGCAGGAACACAGGGGCGCAGGGTGGGTGGGTTGGTGGATGGGTGGGGGGTGGCGCAAAATGGAGAACAGAAGAGCGGCGGCGGGCAAGTGAGCCGGGATGTCCGCGGTGGCGTGTCGAGAGTGCAGGCACATCTCCAGGAGACCACAAGAAGCCAGGCGTGGACGGATCAAAACAGAGGCGTGAACCGTGCTGGCGGCGTTGTGTCACATCTGGTACAAATGCGTTTTGATCTGTCACAAGGCCATGCATGCCAGCGCACATCTCTCCCGCTGCCCTTGCTGCCCGGTCCAAAGACCCCACGTCACCGCCCGCCCTTCCCCCCCCCCCCACCTTGATCGCCACCGTGCTGCCGCGCCACACGCCCTTGTAGACCTTGCCAAAGGTGCCCTCCCCCACCAGCTCCGCCAACTGCAGCTCGTCCGCACCAGAGGTGCTGGTGGCGACACCGATGGAGCGACGCATGTCCTCGATGCGCGCTGCGGGGGGGCGGGGGCGGGTGCGCGGCGCGAATGTGCGGGGCCCGTGTGCGGGGTCTGGTGGTCCCAAGTGCGGGGGTCGACCTGCTGCGATTGCCTGCCGCAGCCCTGGAGCGCCCTCTGCAGGTCCGCGAGCCGGCTTCACGACTACACAGCAGCCTCCCACCACGCCCGCCCATCTTCCCGCCACCCCGCCAAGCCCCGGCCTGCCGCCCACCCAGCGTCTTCTCCTGCAGCGTGCGGCCCTTGCCCCCCGGCAGCCCCGCCATGCCGCCACTCTCCAGCACACACTGCAGCCGAGGGAAAGCGGTGGGTAGCAGAGCGAGGTGAGCAGCGCCGATTAGCCCAAGTGACCAGGTGGCCTGACAGATCAGGGCAGGGAGCGAGCTCCCATGCGTCCTGCACATTGTCACCCGCCCTCCACACGGCAGTGGCGGGACACCATGCGGCACGAGGCCCCCTCCCATCAGCCCCGGCTGCGGCCCGGGCCGGGTGCGTGCTGCGTGCCGCGTGCCCTCACGCTGATGAGGTTGTACTGCCGGGCCAGCAGTACGTCCATGCGCTCCTTCTCATCAGCCAGGGCCACGTTGGTGGACTGAGGGCGGGGGGTGAGTGGGTGGGAGGGGCCGGGTGTGGGGCAGTCGGTGATACTTGGGGGGAGACTCCCCGTCGGCACTTGGGGCCAGAACGAGCGACGCTCGGTGACGCAGCGCTGGGCTCGTCACAGCGGGCGCCAGGGCGAAGCCGGGAACCAGGTCCGGCGCGATTACAAGTTGACGCCAAGCCACAGCAACCGTGCCACTGTCTGCATCCTGGCACAGATAGTCTGCCCTTGCCCCTGCCGTGGCCTGCCCCACTCTCCACACGCGCCCGCAGCCCGTCCCCCCCCCCCCCCC
>NW_014013136.1:0-24080 GCF_000611645.1 Monoraphidium neglectum | reverse complement strand
GCGGGCTCACCCTCATCTCTGCAAGCAGCCAGCCCTGCTGCCGCCTGCTGACCAGCACGGCCCCCACCAGCAGGCCAATGAGCGCGCTGGCGATGGCGGCGGTGGCGATCATGGGGTCGCGCCACGAGGGCACCCAGCCCTGGGAGGGGCTCGCCAGCAGCGTCCAGTTGCTGTTGGGCACGTGGATCGTCGCCGCAACTGACGCCGGCGGCGGCGGCGGGGGCTGGGCGCTGGTGGCGAACCGGAACATGGTCCCATTGGGCTGAGGCGCAAACATGGCATACTCATACCCCTGAAAGGGCGGGTGGAGACATGGGGGCGTGGCAGGTCGGTGTGGGAGCGGGGCTTGGCAGGGGGGATGGGTTGTGTGCCGCATGGCTATGCACCTCCTGCACGCGTGGACTGCCTGCAGTCCCTGCCCAGGCCGACGGCGTCGCGGCCGGCCCAGCCTGAATGCCCCTCACCTGCTGCGCCAGGCTCCGCAGCCGCGAGTCGGTGCCCTTGATGACAGATTCAAAATTCACAATGCAGGAACACTGCAACGGGTGAGATCACAACGGGCGGGTACCGTCGGCGCAAGCCGTGCTGCTGCTAGGGTGCCGGCAGGCGGGGTGGCAACACGCCGACTTGGACCCCATTCTGGCGCAAATTGCCTGTTTTCCCGTCCTGCACCCCTGCCGCCACTCACAAATCCCCAGAACAAGCGCTTCGCCTCTTCGTTGTAGCATATGCTGCAGTTGTAGGACTGATCAGGAGCGCTGCAAGGGGCGCGCGAATGATGGCAAGAGGGAAGGGGGAACATTAGCAGCTTTCAGCTGTACTTGCAATGGCAGTGGTATCAGGGTCACCACGGACGCCGCAGTCACAGTCAGCGACTGCGACCCAGCCGTGCCATCCTGCGCAACGAAGCATGCCTGCTCACCCGAAGCGTTCGTTTGGGTCGGTCACGTTCTCGATGAATATGGGCAGCCGCGGCACCACACCTATGAAGCCCTGCTTCAGCATCATGGGCCCCTGCAGAGTCAGCGCGCCACGCTGGATTGTTTCAAGCGCAGCCTGGCGGCGCTCCGGGTCTATGGGAGGGGGGGCAGCGAGGGCGACACGAAGCCGTGCATGCATCAGAGAAAAAATGTGATGACAGGCCGCAACAACTGCAGAGTTGCGTCAGCCAAAAGGAGCAGTGGCACGATTTCAAGCAGCGGCGCAGGCCACCCAGCCTTTGAACCGTGAACCCTCCGAGTGCATACCATCCACCCAGACTGCGGCATGCGCCCCCTTCCCCTTCCCACCCGAGGGTACTGGCGCCCCTACCCCGGCCCCAGCGCACCCCTGAGCAGGTCGTGGCCCATGGCGGCCTCGTTCCCGGCGATGGGGTAGAAGCTGCGCACCACGGCCTGGGGCGTGGCCTGAAGGCTGGCCACCGCCTCGGGGTCGGGCAGCTGCAAGATTGGGGCAGGCAGGCCGCTTTCATGTGCGCCCGATGCATAGATGGCCGCCCAAGGCATGCACCGGCACGCGCTTCCATTGTCAGCAGTGCGTTCTGAGGTGCTGGCCCTGGAATATGACTCACCGCAGCCAGGAGCTCCTTGGCGATCTTGTCGAACCGCGCCGCCAGGTGGGGCTGCGGGGTGGCACGCATGGCCCGGGCACGTGGGCACGTGTGCCTGTGCAGCACTGCAGCTAGCATCCCCAACAGGCCATGTCAGCAAATGCAGGCAGGCTGCACCGGCACAGCTTTGGGCGATCGGGAAGACATTCACAGCAACCCCCTGCTGTTGCCAGCAGCCGCGTCTTAGGCCCCCAAAGGCTGCATCGACCGCCAGCGGGACGCACATAATTCGGGTTGTCATGGATGAAAGCCGCGAGCGCCAGCATAGGGGCCATCATCTGCTGCAGCTGCACCTCAAACCCCACCGCCGCGTTGTCGGCAAAGCCCTGCGCCGCCTCGTAGCGGTGCCGCGTCTCCGCCATCGCCGCCGCCATGACGCCCGCCACGCCCGCACCCGCCAGAACCACCGCAACTGCCAGGGCCGAGATCCAGGTGCTGGGGTGGCGCCGCAGCACGTGTGTGATGCCCTGCATGGCGGGACGATGCAGCCGCAACGCGTGGACGACCGCCGGCACGCCTCATGCACAGCCAACCACGCGTGTCCTCGACAGCTGCTGGGGCGCCGTGCGGCGCCGGCAGCCCAACAGCTCGCCTGACAGCCAGAGTACCGTACCGGCAGGGCGTGAAGCTGCCCCCCCCGGGTAGACACCCGAATGGCGCGCCGCACCTTGACATCGATCTGAAGCCGGCGGGGGCGGCCCTTGCCGTCGCCGGTCCCCTGCTGCCGCGCCACGTCGGCCACCCAGGAGCGCGCGCCCTGGCTGATGCTACAGTTCCCTGGTGGCGCCACTGGCGGCTTGACCAGCGGCAGCTGCATCAAGTCGCTGGCACTCTCGCGGGAGGTGTCGGCGGCCTTGGCCAGGTCGGCGCCGGGGCGCGGCGTCGTGCGGTCGCCGCCGCTGCTGATGCTGCCATTTGCCTGTGACGGCCGCGCGGCAAGCATGTCCGCCAGCTCCTGTTGCAGCTCCTCCCGTGTGCGCGGCTGCGGCAGCAAGAGAGGCGAGCAGCAGCACATGCGCGTTGACGGGGGCCCACGCCGCGGCGATGCCAGGTCTGCGATGTGGCAAGGTCGACAACCGCGCCGCCAGTATATATACATGCGCGACTCCCCATTGACGCAGCAAGCTCCCGAGCGGGTGCACCTGCAGCTGAGTCCTGTAGATCGCACATGGCAAAAAGGCCACTGCACGGTCACCCCTACCTTGGACTGGCTGGTGTCAGGCATGCTTCCCGATCCCTTCTTGGGGCGTGGTATGCTGGCCTTGCCCTGCCCTGACTGGCAAAGGGCCCTCACGGACACCAAGGCCCTCTGGGCCACCCGTTCGTGCCTAGTTAGTTGGAAAATCCATGTGAGCCCATGTCTTCCTCAACAGCACACGCACATGGGTATGATGACACGCGGCACGGTTTGCCGAAAGGTGCAGTGCAAAATGATGTCGTGCACTTGTAGTGAATATGCTTAAAGAGCGTCACATGAACGCAGGCAAAGGATAGCGGAGACGTGTGTTGCAGCCGTCCATCTTGTGCGTGCTTGCTGCTGGTTGGCGCGTTGTCACTCGGCACACCCAGGCCACTCCTGTCTGGTACACTCCCTTGTGACAGGTACCACTGCTGAATATGAAACATTGGCTGAGCTTTGACAGCAGTGCAGGGTCACACCTGGGCATGCAGCACCACAGCTCATGCAATACAGCGGCACAGGTCTTGCTGCATGCTCAGCCTCACTAGCAAAGCATGTGGATGCAGAAGGCGGCCGCTCGTCTTCAAGCATGCCACTGTTCCCAGGTGACTGTGAAGCACCGCATATGAATGAGATCGCCCGCCACACTCTACGTGGCCGTCACCCACACCGGTTTGTCACCCGCAGCCATCCGTTGCTTCGAGGCTGTGACAGGCGTTGAGAAGGACTTCATAAGTCCTGAATCTGTCTTACGTGAATAATTGAACCGTCAGCGTGCGGCTTGAGGCCCTGCAGCGGGCAGCCTCTGGCCGTTGGGAGCGGCCTTGTCGCTGACAGGCCTCCGGGTGCATTCATTCAGAGTCACGTAGATGAGCTTTGGTTTCATAAACGCATCACGCTCACTCGACACTGCGTTTCCATCGGCGGCAACTAACGCGTCCGCGACACCAGTGACCGTTGTTTCGAGTGCCGCGTGGTCCCCGGGGCTGATGCCCCGCTGTGCCGACGGGCTGCCATAGCTGCAGCTGAAAAGGCATAGCCAGGACGCGCTTGTTCAGGGCCCTTGACAGACGCGGCCGCCCACTCTGGCGCGCCGCGCTGTGATGGACGGGGCTGAGCGGGACCAGGCGGGCGAGGTTAGCGGCACGAGCGGCAGTGGCTCGCCCAAGAGGCATGAAGCTGGCAACTCCCGCGATGATGAGGCTGCAGGCCCGAGCGGCCGGGGCAACACAGGCGGCAGGAGCGCGGGCGGCGGTGGCGGTGGTGGCGTGGAAGGGGCTGGGGAGGGCGGCAGCGCTGATCCTGCCGATGAGCGCGTGCGGCGGCGGCGGGAGATCAATCGGAACAGCCAGAAGCGGATCAGGGAGCGGCGCAACAAGGAGCTTGACGAGCTGCGGCTGGAGGTGCGAGCTGGATGCACGGGTTGGGGCTGGTCATGAGGCTTCAACAGCCGAGGACCCGTGGAGCAGTTGGCCCGTGGGCGAAAAGCCCCAACCGCTGGGCGCGCATGCAGCGGCGTGTCGCAGCAGGCAAGAGTTGATGTACTGCGAAAGGATGGCGTCACAAGGGGATCAAAGACCTCAAAAGCCCCGGCGACAACACAGCAGCTGCCTTGTGAGAGCGTAAGCCACAGGGATCTGCCATCAGAAACCCAGCTTGAAAACAGGCTTGCAACACTCGCGCCCCTACGCCCTGCTTGCCTTGATTGCTGTAGGCCCAGCGCTTGTCGTCTGAGAACGAGGCGCTGCTGAGGCAGGTGGAGACGCTGACGCTGGCGCGCGCAGAGGTGCTGCGGCAGGTGCAGGACCTCACGGACAAGTGGCAGCAGAGCATTGCGGAGAACGCGTGAGCCCAGAGGGTGGCGGTGGGATGTTTTTGTGGGCGGTGCAGTGCCGTGACGCGATGAGGGCTATCGTGGCATTTGCAGCAGCCGTCCCTGGAACGTGTAGGCTGCTGTAATGCCAACTTAGACATCGCGCAGGTATGATCCCCCACACAGACCGCTGCTTGTCGCCCCCCCTCCCGGAAACAAAACCACACCCCTACACACGCATGCACACACGCACGTGTGCACGGACACACGCACGCACACACACATCATCACCACCTCGCCGTGCCCTCGGCTTTCTACACCCCGCCCGTGCAGGTGGCTCAACCGGGAGAACATGCAGTTGCGCAACGCGGTGCAGCAGCTGAACGCCCTGGCAGGGCCGGGCGGTGGTGCGGCTGTGGCGTTGCCGCGCGCGAGCCCTGGCGGTGACCAGCGCGGCGTGCCCTCGCTCACGCCGGCATCAGCAGTGCTGCCCCCGTCTCGCGCTCCGCTGCACAACAATGCAGGCTCCTTGCAGTTGCTAGGGCGATCGGCCAGTGGAGCAGGCAGCAGCGGCGGCGGCGGCGGCACGGGCCAGTCAGCTGTTGCGTCGCAGCTCCCCGGGCTGCCGTCCTGCTTGACGGTGCCAATCGGCGGAATGGCCGGGTCAGCGGGCACGGGCCTTGGCCTGAGCGGGCCCTCACTCAGCAGCGAGCTCATGGCCACCCCGCCTAGCCTGGGCGGGGCACGGGCACAGCTATCAGGCCTGCCGGCCCTCATGTCGCTGGGCGCGCAGCTCCCAGGGCATGCGCCGCAGCAGCCGTCGGCCTTGGACCGTGCTGGCGGACCAGCGCCTCCGGGTGACACCAGGGGAACCCAGGAGCACAAGCCCGATCACGCTTAGGCAATGTTGCCCTTGAGTGGCTGGATCGTCAAAGGCAAAGGTGGCCGTCAGCACCAGCACTGGACCTTTGCCCGACCAGCGCCGCTTTTTGCGGCATACGAGCCTGCGGCATGAACACCATACTGCAAATGGCTTGATGTGTCAGCGCCCCCTTGTTGAGTCAGAAGTGCAACGTGCTCAAAGCACGTGTTGCCGGCACACTTACCGCGCCGCCCGGCCGCAGCAGCCCAAGGCTGCATCGGACCGGCGCCAACCGTGCTGCTGCCCCCCTTCCCAAGGGCTGAGCTCTGTACCCCACGAATTGCATTGCCGGATGCGTAGACAAGTCACGTGCGGAGGCCGCCGTCACAGACCGCCACAGGGTAGCATTGTACGGCCCACGTTGCCCCAAGTGAAGAGTTTTCCTATTGATAGCAGCACGCGTGCACGCGCGCCGCAAGGGCCCTGGCAGGTTGCCACCACTTTTGACGTCAGGTGGCAGCGAGCAATTGCATGCAGGCCCTGGTCCTTTCTTGGCCCCGTTCAACTTTTGCCCATTCTGACTGATGCTCAGGCGCGCCTATCGCGCCTTGCATTATCAACAACCTCTTGTACTTTCTCGCACATGAACTTTGTTGACCCTGGTCTGCGTCACAAGACAATTGTTACAGTACTGGCGTCCGCACCGCAACCGTGGGCACCAAGCATGGCTGCAGATGCATACGATAATGTTTCACGGGTGGACATCAGGAGCATTATGAGGAGGCAACGGGTTGAACTGCTCTGAGCACAAGTTGGCAGCCATGGTTCTGCTAACACCATAGTCGCCGGGGTTGCGGAAGCCAGAACACTTGGCGTGACGCCGTCCCCTTCATTTGTCCCCCAGGGAATCAACTAAAACCGCACTGACAAGGGTGGACGAAGATTGATGCATTTCTCAAATGCAAGACCCCTGGGGGCGTGCTGAGTGGGCGCCACGAGGTGCAGCGCGAGCGGTTGACAGCGTCAATCGGTTGACGCTAAGGTGCCCGCAGAACGCACTGTGTCACCCGCTGTTCAAAATAAAGACCCTGGAGCCAGCTTACACTACCTGCATTTAGAACGATACCATAGCTGCCTAGACTCATAGACGCACCGGACCCCAAACCTCCGTCCATCCGACACCAGTGCTCGCCGTCGCCAGTGTGCATGCCTGGATTCCATGCAAGCAATGGCGTTCGCTCCTCGGGGGCGCCTCGTCCGGCATCCGGACCCGAGGCGAATCACTCTCCCTTCCTATAAGGGACTCGCCCGCAAGCAATTCAGGGATGCCACAACAGGCGAAGAAACGTCTGCTAGTCCTCAAGCCCGAGCGGGTTGGCGCTGCGCCGTGCGCGCGCGGGCGAAGGTGGGCGACAACACGGTCCGTCCCAACGCGCCCGCCTCGAGTGCACCCTGCTGTGCTGTGCGGGGGCGCAGCCCCTTGTCACTGTCTGCAAGCGCAGCACAGCGTGCTGTCAACAGCACAATTGTGCGAGATGCGCTGCCTCTGCACGCTGCCCCGCAGGTGCTCGGGCGCGAGGTCACACTCAGCCTGCCGGATTCCCTGAGGGGCCTGCGGCTGCCGGCGCTCTTCACCATCTCAGTGCCGGAGCCACCCCCACAGCTGGCCGCGGCCCTGCACAGCAGCGCCCCAACCTCCATCCTTGCGGCCGCCCTGTCCGCGCTGTTGGCCGTGTACGCCGCATGCCACCTGATCGCGGCGCTGGCGCGTGCCATTCCTGGCCGGCGCGGGGGCGCCGACCTCGGCCGCTTGCGCGCGGAGGCAGGCGCGCTGGACGAGCGCCGCGCCCTGGCGGCGGCTCTGCAGGAGGCTGAGGCTGACGTGCAGCGCACCCTCCAGGTACGGACTGTTGACCCTGCATCGTCTGGGGCGGCGCGCAGGGCGCGCAATCGGCCGCTGCTGGGGTGGCCCCGCTGCGCGTGCGCAGCCCGCTAGCAGTGGGTGCCGCTGTCAGCTGAGAAACTGGCTGCGGCACGCGCCGCTATTCTCTCCGCGCTGATCCACCCCGCCTCGCCACCCCGCTGGCGCCTGCCCCCGCACCTCTTGCCGCAGGCCGCGGCCGCGCTGGACGGGGAGCTGTGCGCGGTGCAGCAGGTGGCGGCGCAGCGCGAGGCCCAGCTGGCCGAGGTGACGCGCCTGGCGCGGCGCCAGTCTGAGGGCGCCAACGCCGCCCTGGCCGACAGCCAGCGGCAGGTGGAGCGGCTGGAGGGCCTGGCCGTGGCGCTGAGGGAGAGCCTGGCGCCAGGCGCGGGCGGCGGCGGAGGGGTGGCGGACTTGAGCGAGGCGGCGCGGCACGAGCTGGCGCGGCGCTTCCAGGAGCTGAGGCGGCAGTTGGAGAGCGCGCAGGTGGGGGGGCCGGGTGCGCGGCGTTGCCTGAATGTGCCTGGTACCCCCCTACAATTTTGCCTCTGCATGGCGCTCGCATTTGCCGCATGCACTGCGTTTACACAACACTTGCTACTCCGCCACCCAACCACCTCCCTATCACCCCGTCCCCCTTGACCATTCCCAGTGGCACGTCCACACGGCTGAGTCGCGCGCGCACAACCTGGAGCGTCAGTTGTGTGCTCTGGTGGACAGCAACAGGCAGCTCGCCTGCTCCATGCGCAACATGCAGGTGGGTGGGGGGGGGGGGGTCCTGGGCAAGAGACGCTAGCCGAGAGCGCTGGGGTGGGCCAGCCACGCCCCAGGTTGGTCAGCGCAGCGGAGTGGCACTCCTGTCAAGGCTTGTGCTGCTGTCCAATCGGGCCTGATCAGACATTGTTTCGCTCGAACTATCTGGGTGCAGGCCGCAGCGGCACAGCAGGCGGTGATCGCGCAGAAGGCAGCAGTCGCTGCCCAAAAGCAGCTGGCGTCCCTGGTCGCCCGCCCATATGGCGTGGAGCGGACTCGGCCGGTTTTGGCAGACATCAGGCAACAGCTGGCGGCAGCGCGAAAGGGCGCCGCTGCCGCTCTTGAGGAGGCCGCTGACATGAGGGCGGGCCTGCAGCTGGCGCTGGCCGCGTTTGAACGCCAGCAGGCACAGCAGCGGGCGGAGCAGCAGACGCAGCAGCGACATGCCGGAGCTCAGGAGGCAGCGGAGCGTCAGCGTAGCCAGGTGCGGGTGCAGCCGCAGACGCAGCGGCCGCCGACGCCGCCAACGCCACCGCCGTTGGTTCTGCCCCGGAGCCAGAAGGTGGGCGCGCCAGCATCGGCAGCCCTCCCACAGCGGCAGCAGCAGCACAAGGAGAAGCAACTGAAGCAGCAAAGTCAGCAGGACAAGGATAAGCAGTCGCTGCTGCCTCATCAGCTGCGGCAGCAGCAGCAGCAGCAGCAGGAGAGGGAGCAGCTGCAGCAGCAACAAAAGCAGCAGGAGCAGCGGGAGCAGCAGGATCAGCAGCACAATGTGAAGCAAATTCTGCTGCAGAAGCAACAACAGCAGCAGGATAGGGAGCAGCTGCAGCAGCAACAAAAGCAGCAGGAGCAGCGGGAGCAGCAGGAGCAGCAGCACAACGCGAAGCAAATTCTGCTGCAGAAGCAACAACAGCAGCAGGAGAGGGACCAGCTGCAGCAGCAACAAAAGCAGCAGGAGCAGCGGGAGCAGCAGGAGCAGCAGCACAACGCGAAGCAAATTCTGCTGCAGAAGCAACAACAGCAGCAGGAGAGGGACCAGCTGCAACAGCAACAAAAGCAGCAGGAGCAGCGGGAGCAGCAGGAGCAGCAGCACAACGCAAAGCAAATTCTGCTGCAGAAGCAACAACAGCAGCAGGAGAGGGAGCAGCTGCAGCAGCAACAAAAGCAGCAGGAGCGGCGGCAGCAGCAGGAGCAGCAGCAGCACAATACAAAGCAGATTCTGCTGCAGAAGCAACAACAGCAGCGGGAGGCCAAACAGCAGCAGCAGCAGCAGCGGCAGCAGCAGCAGCAGCAGCAGCAGCAGCAGCAGCAGCAGCGACAGCGAGATCAGCAAGATCAGCAGCACAATGAAAACCAGGTTCTACAGCAAAAGCAACAGCAGCAGGAGGAGAAGAAGCAGCTGCAGCAGCAGCAGGAGCAGCAGAAGCAGCAGGAGCAGCGGCAGCAGGTGCAGCAGCAGCAGCAACAGCAGCAGCAGCAACAGCCTCAGCAGCAGCAGGTGATTCCTGCTGACAATGCAACTGTAGTGGCTCGGCCACTGTTGCAAGGCACCAAGGACCGTGCAGAGCAGCGGGGCCAGGAGCAGCAGCGTGAGCAGGCGGCGGCCCCACTCGCAGGGGCCCAAGGGCCAGGCACGACTGCGACCCGTGCACCCCAGGCTCTTGAGGTACCCGCACCGCAAGTCGTCAGCACAGCAGCAACGGCGGCAGAGTCGCCCACCAGTGGCACTGTTACACCTGCTGCGTCTGGCGAGGCTGCCGTGGACCATGCGGCAGGAGCAGATCGCGACGCGGCCAAGGCTCGCGCGAGGATGGAGAGCATGCGGCAGCAGTTGGCAACGCAGAGGGAAGCCATGGAGAAGCTGATGCGAGAGAAGGCGGTGGCCTTGGCGCGCCAGCGCGCGGACCAGCTGCGCGCCGACCAGGAGGCCGCTGACGAGCGCAACGCCAGAGTGGCAGAGCCCGCCACGCAGCAGCAGCCCGGTAGCCGCGTGTCCAACGGCCTGGTACCGCCCCGGAGGCCATCCAGCGAGGTGGCGATAGCGTTTGTGGGGCAGGCGCCTGCTGACATGGCGACGCCGACAGCCGCTGCGGAGCCGGAGAGCTCCACCAAAGAACCTGAGGCAAGCGATGAGGATGATTGTGGCATTGGCAGCAGCGGCAGCAATGGCACCGGTAGTGTGGGCAGCAGCGGGAGTGGGGGAGGCGGCGGCGGCGGCGGCGCCCTGACGCAAGGCGGCGGCGCTGCTGCGGCCTCCTCGCAGAAGGCGGGGGCCCGCGGCCTGTTTGGCGTGCCAGCATCAACAAATGATGCAGGCAACGGCGGCGGCTTCGACGGCCCGCTGCCATGGCTGAGCGCCGCGGTGAATGCAGTGGCGACGGTGCAGGCCGTCCTGGAGCCGCTGGCGCAGAGCGCGCGCTCCGCCACGGTGCCTTTGAGCGCAGCGCTTCCACCTGCGTTGCGCGCCCTCTCCCCGGGCCCAGCCTTGACGCTGGCCTGTGGGGGCCATATGATCCCGTCCCCCAAGAAGGTGCGCGCATGGAGCGGGGGGAGGAGCGGCGCAATCATAGCAGGTTGCGCCCAGGCGCCACTCTGGTGCGAGCTGCCCGCCCAACCCCTTTGCTCCATGCCTGCCGGTTGGCCGGCGAAGCAGCCGTTGTCAAGTGTCTCCCGGCGTGCTGAATGCACATTCCATTCTAGCCGCCATCAGCATTCAGCCTGTCGTGCACCCCCCTCCTCTCCCTCCCCGCATCCCCCCGCGTGACGGTCACGCGCCCCAGATTGCTGTGGGATCACGGGGTGAGGACGCGTGGTTTGTCAGCAGCGCCGGCTGCGGGGCGCTGGGCGTGGCGGACGGCGTTGGCGGCTGGGCGGCTGAGGGCGTGGACTCTGCGGCCTACGCCCTGAAGCTCATGGAGCGCTGCGCCCACGCCCTGGACGGGCCCAACCCCTGCCACAGCGCGCTGGCCGCGCTCGAGTACGCACAGGTGATGGTGGGGGAGGGAGGGGTGCGCGGCGGGTGGCCCCTTGGGCCCTTGGCGCATAAAGGCAGTGGCTGAGACTGCCTGGTTGGGGCGTTCTGACCGTAACTGGGGGCGTGCGCCCTGTTGCACCGCGAGCTGGCATGCGGCACATGCCCTCAGGCAGACGCACAAACCTGGATTCCCAACCTCGTGTGACCCCGCTCTCCCCGCCTGCATTGGCGCCTCAGGCGACCACCAAGCTCCCCGGCAGCAGCACCGCGTGCGTGGCCCAGCTGCGGCGCTGCGGCACCCTGGAGGTCGTCAACTTGGGCGACAGTGGGCTGCGGCTGGTGCGCGCTGGGCGCGTGGAGTGGTCCACCTCTGTGCAGGAGCACGTCTGGAACTGCCCCTATCAGCTGTCGCACCCGCGCATCGTCCCCCAGACGGACACAGTCGAAGATGCCGCGGTGGCGCGGGTGGATGTGATGCCTGGTGACATCATCGTGCTGGGCACTGACGGCCTGTTTGACAACATGTGGGAGCACGAGCTGCTGGAGGTGGTGGAGCAGGCGCAGGGGGCCGCCAGCGTGGACGCGCGGCTGGGTCGCGGCGAGGGCGAGGCCGGCAGGGCGGCAGCGGTGCTGGCGCGGCGTTTGGCCGCCGCAGCTGCGCGCAACGCTGCGGATCCCTGGTACCGGGGGCCTTGGGCTGAGGAGCTGCAGGTGCACGGCAAGGTGGGCAGGGGCACAGGGCGAGGCAGGCGGATGATGGGGACGGGCGCTCAAGGGGTTTCCGAGCAGTCGTACAAGGGCATGTGTCACCACGTTGGGTGTTGGTTGTGAGCCTGGTGAGGCGGGCGGCAGCCCTGCGCTGTTGGGCTGAGGCCGAGGGTGGAGTGGCCGAGGAAGCTGAAGCGCACAAGCTCCGCTTTGTCTCGCGCCTGTGTACCTGCAACGCACGGCCTGCAAATTACTTGCCCGCCAACATTTGCGGTACCACTCTTCCCTGCTGCAGACTTCTGGCCTGCAGATGCTGTTTGGGGCGCGTGGCGGGAAGACTGACGATATCACAGCCGTCGTGGCTATTGTGGCCGGGCCGCCTGACCTTCCAAGGGGCTCGCGCTGATGAGCAGATCTTGGGCGATGGGCGTGCTGTGACAGCGCAACTTGACAAAACAAATTTTGCATCTTGGCCCTTGCCTGGGCGGTTTGATGTGAGTATGCGATTGACTGCGTGTTTCTGATAGCGCACACGCTGCCTCCTTGGGCCTGTATTTACAGCAAGGCACTCTGAACCTGCTGCGCCCAGCGTTCTGCTTACCGTTTTGGAGGCAGCCCCACAGGATCTTTTGGAGTGGGCTGGCCGCTTTGTCTTGCAGAGTGCACTCTGGATCTGCTGTTGTTGAGTGCTGGCGAGGGCGTTTTGTAACGACCTGTGCGCAGCGCTGCGCACAGGCCCCGTCAATCTTGAGTGGAAAGGAAGTTCTGCTTGAGTGTGCGCGTGTTCTGCTTACACCATACCTGATGTACTTCTCAGTCGAATTGTCGAAAGATTATTGGTGTATAATATGCCTTGCATGCAGGACACCACCTGCCTACGGCACCGAAAGCAATGTCAGCCCAGCCTAATGCCCACTAAGGACAGGGCCGCGCCGAGCAGCCCTATGCCAAAGGAGATGGTGTGCCCCACAGCGGTGCGTATCAGCAGCAGCGCCGTCGCCAGTGGTGTGCCTGGGGGAGCACGGACCAGCACAGCGCTCACCACCAGCACACCAAAGAGCATCATTTGGTCAACCAGCTCAATCTGGTGCCTGTTGAGTGCATTATAATAGATGCGGAGAGTCAAAGGTGGGACGGGCGTGCAGGTGTTGTCACCGCACGCACGTCAGGGGCTTGGACTGGCCGCTATGTGGGCTAGTGGGACGCAATAATGCGCTGTTTGGGCTGGTGGAACGCGTTGCGACCATCTGATGAGGATGCTCTTGCCAGACTCACTTGATGCGCAGCTCCCCTGTGACAGGGTTCTCTTCAAAGTGCAGCACCTGCACGGACCACACCTGAGAGCAAAGGGGCAGGGGTTGACGTAGCAAGGATATGAATTACATACAGAGGAGTCGAGATTGATATCACTGTTTCTAGCCCCGGCTAGCACCATATTTACAGATGTGTCAAGTATGAGATGTTTTATGTGTGGAAAGTACTGCTTGTTGTGCATCAGAGTGCAACAGCTCTCCCCCTGCTCCCCCCAAGGGTTCCTGCCACCAACCTTCCACATGTTGAGCCGCTGCCCACGGCGCATCAGGCCGACCGCCCCGGCCAGCGCGCTGGCCCAC
The DNA here is from genome assembly GCF_000611645.1 of Monoraphidium neglectum. Lineage (NCBI taxonomy): Eukaryota > Viridiplantae > Chlorophyta > Chlorophyceae > Sphaeropleales > Selenastraceae > Monoraphidium > Monoraphidium neglectum. Next base: position 10,647 of record NW_014013136.1, on the reverse strand, counting down.
CTCAACCAGGCAAAGTCCTGGTGCAGGGAGAAGCGGTCGTTGCCGACGTCAGGCCAGGGCAGTCGGTGCACGCGTTGCCATGCATCCAACCGTGCAAGCAACGCAAGCGGTGAGTGGTACTTGGTTGTCAAGCGCTGCGGCACACCTGGTGTGCCTCCAGTTCCACCAGGGCCTGCAGCGACTCCGGGTCAAACACCTGAGGAGGCATCACCAGAATGTTGCATGGTGTGGGGTGTAAAAACAAGGAAACGGGGTGCTGATCCATTCTGTCACACTAAGCGTGCTGTGACAGGGCTGGGGATTGGACAGGACAGCCATATCATACGACCCTGGTGTAACCATGCAGCAAGCACACACGTGCGGGCAACTGCATGTTGCCGATAATGCAGGTAGAAGGCTGGCAGGTCACCAGAGCTGCGCACCAGACGGGAAGTGAAGATGTTGTAAGTGTCCAGACGCTGCAGCGCCCTGTGCATCGGTATGCAAAACAGGGGATGCAAGCTGGTCGATCCATGTATGACTCCGCATTCAACTAAGCAGGTTGTCCCTGCAATGCACAAGTCTAGGTTGCGTGAAGCACTCCCCCCCAACCAGCTTTGACGCCAGCACCTTGCCAGTAGAAAGGCAGTCCAGAAGCGCAGAATGTCTTCTCGTCCGCGCAGCAGTGCCACTGGATAGTCAAAGACAGCGTCCGGGGTGTAGAAGTTTCCCAAGGTGGTGCGCCACGCCGCAAGGTCGACCAGGCGCAGCGAGAACTCCAAATAGCATTTTGCCAAGGGGGGGGGGGGACAGCAATGTGGGACGGATGTACGACTCCACATGTCGATGCGATTCCTTTTTGGCTTCTTTGCCTATGATTTGCTGCAGACGCGCGTGCGCATGCGCACGCCATCTCCGCCGTCCACATGCTTGAAACCACGACAAAGCAACCACTGCCCCCTTCACCCCCGACCTGCTTGATCCTAATATTGCGCCAGGTCAGGCATGCCTGTACCTGCCTGGCAAACCAAATGCCTCTCTAAAGCTGCCATAATAGAAATTCGTGCGTTTTCAGCGCAAGCTTGGTCACAGTATACCGCACCAGGGTCTGGCAGCTAGCCCTCACAGCGACTCACAAGCTGCCCCATCAGCTGTGGCAGCTCCTCCCGGATGTTGGCCCGCGTGAGCGGCAGGTGAGCGCGAGGGTCGGCGCTGTATCGATCCAGCCCTGTGTTTGCCTCCATAGTGGGTGTGAAGCTGCCCGGCGGGAGTGGTGCGCAACAGGTGGGAGGCAAGGGTGCTCTTGAGAGCACGTGACCGTGTCGCGCCTCCCAGATGAGGAGGCCCAGATGAGGAGGCCCGTCAGGGCAAGCCAGGTAGCGCTGCGGGTGATGCTGCGACAGCAGTAGTAGACAAAGAACAGTGATGTGCCATCACAGCATGTGCGATGCTTGTGATGCTTGCTTGGCGCCGTTTTCAACGTTTGCACGTCACTAGTGAGCGGGTAGCACAACGGAAGTGCTCTAGACATTGCTCAATTGAGCATCGCCTCGCTATGCTCACAATGACAAGCACCCTGTGATATCAAGAAATAGAACGTTGTCCAAATAGCATTCTTAACCATCAGGATAGGCCGCTCTAGAGTACCGGTAGCAGAAAATCCCGATCACAGCTCCACCATTGGCAGGATTACGCGCAGGCAACAATATAACGCGTGATTTTTGCGCAAAACATGCTCCGCGCTTCCGCACAGGCAAGTCGAGCGCTGTAGATGCATGATCCGCCCTGTCAACACATGCAAGCCCATATTGGTTCTTCATGATTGTCATGCGACCGACTGAATAAAAGTATATGTTTTGTCTTGACAGACGGCCGGAGGGCGCAGCCTGCGAGCAGCGGCAACCCGTGCACCTCGTGGATTTGGCACTGGGTCAAAGAAGGGTGGCAAGAAGGCGCCGCACCCACAGCTCGAGACCGACAGCAGTGGCAGTGCAGCGCTGTGAGTTGGATCAAAGGCATGGTTGGCGCCTGTTGTCGCTTGAGTTTCTGTGCATCGGGGGTGAGGTATCACATCTCAGACCTGCGCCCCACCACCACGACCTCGCTGTGTGTTGGCTCCCTCAGCTCACAGGGATTGCGCTGATGCCCAATTGCATGCAGGCTGGATGAATACAGAGAGGTGGTGGCAACGCCCAAGGCTGGATCATCGCCGTGCAATGGCACGCAGCAGCGCGCGACCAGGGGGCGTGGCGGGCGCCCCTCCAAGAGCCACAGCAGTTCTGCAAGCCCCAAAGCGCCTCCTGTCCATAACAGCGTGCAGGAGCGAGAGCAAGCACTTGCAGCTATTGACGCGCAACCGCCTGTTGTTTTGGGAGACCAACACCATCACACCACTGATGAGATGCAGTGTCAGGGGCAGGAGATGTTGGTGCTGCTGCAGGAACAGAAGCCACTAGCAGCTGTCGAGGACCTGGCTGGAGACCAGGTCCCGCCAGACAGCAGCAGCAAAACCATCACCAGCATCGCGAACACCAGCAGCAGCAGCCGCAGCAGTAGCACCCGCCGCCGCCGCAGCAGCAGCAGCAGTCCCAGCCGCAGCCGCCGCAGCAGCAGCAACAGCAGCAACAGCAGCAACAGCAGCAACAGCAGCAACAGCAGCAACAGCAGCAACAGCAGCAACAGCAGCAACAGCAGCAGCAGCAGCAGCAGCAGCAGCACCAGCAACCCAGCCACAGCTGTGCGCACCGAGCCACCTGTTGTGGTCGCGGCTGGTGCTGCCTCCCTGCAGCAGCTGCGCTCCGCTGCCGCCGACCTGGGCGATGCGCGACACCACGTGGACCGGCTGGCGGGTCTGCTGCATGAGGCGCACGCCACCCTTGGCGTGCTGCGTGGCGGTGATGGCACCAGCGGCGGCGTTGGCGTCGCCACTGCGGAGACCGGTGCAACGGCTTGGGGCACCCTGGAACGGCAGCTTGTGGATGTGCTGTCAGAGGTGCTGAGGGACGTCGAGGGGGAGCTGCGCGGGGTGGGTTCGAGGCTGCACGCGACGCACAACGACGTCAACGAGGCGCTGCCTGGCCTCTCGGCTGCTGTCTATGGCAACGAGCCAGCCAACACTAGCAATGGCGATGAAACAGCTTCTTGGGAGCATACTGACTAAGGACGGAACAGTGCACAAAGCAAGCAAGGTGGGGTGACTGCGCCTGTGGGGTCTGCTTTTGATGTTTCTAGTGCAGTCATTTTTTTTTATGACAGTCCGGCAGGGCCCTTTGTCGCTGGTTGTCGGCAAGCTTATGAGTCTTGACCCATGACAGCATGTGGGCCACCTCTGTGCAGGTTGCTTTAGCACCATGCCAATTTTGTGCACCCAACACCACCTCGTGCGCACCAGCATTGAAACCACCAGCACCTGTGTGCCCAATCCAATGGAATTGCACAATTTCCGTTTGGTAATAGCCCTCAAAGTGATTCCATCCTTTCAAGCCGTCACGTTTTGTATCGCACCGGCATGTCGATAGTTGGGCTGCAGTTTCTTTGCCTTGGTTTTGCATGCCGTTGGCCCATATGGCACTGCCTGCACAGTTGGTTCTGCGGCTATACGTAGCAAGTTGTATACCAACAGCAAAGCTTGGTATGCAACAGCTTTGCTGTTGGTAAGATCTTTGGAACTGAAGGCATGCGCAAGTGTTGCAATCCACAGTGCACTGTATGCCACCAAAATCTGCAGCACACCAGCTGCACAGCACAGTTGCGAGCGTATTGTTGGTTCCCCATGACACACGTATGAAGGCACAGTAAGGCGATGCAGCATGCATTTGCACCTGAGACAAGACGCGCTCCGCGTGACAAACAACGGCGCAGTGGCAGTGCCCTGCCCATGCACCTGGCGCAGCGCTGCTTTGGGTTTGGCTGGCATTGGGCACTGCTTACAACTCAGCCGTCACCAAGGGAAAGGAGGGACAAATGCACATTTAGTACATGCGACCAAAAAAAGGGAAGAGATAGTATGTAAGGGGTGGAGTACCGCAGCATGTGAGCGCAGCGGGCACTGTGCAGCCTGCTCGCAGCACTCCCATGGGGGTCCTGTCTGCCCTGTGCTATCCGTGGGTGGGCAGGAGGAGAAATGTTCATACACAGCATGGATCAGGCACAAGACAAACACCCACGCATAATAATATTTATTCAGCGATATATGTGCATGGTACATCAACGTGCAGCGCCGCGAGCTGCCTGAGCTGGGAGGGCATGTGCTTGGCTGCTCGCATGCAGTGCGCAATCGGGCCGTGCCGCAGTCTGCCTCTACACACGCGAAAGCGTATAAGGTGATCTTCATCAAATGCATCTACCGACGTCAGCCAAAGTTGACGCGGCAACCGGGAGCGGGAGCGGCTCAATTCAAAATTGAGCGCTGAAGTTTTCCGTCCAAACGCAGGCGCGGAGCTGTCAGTGTACGTTTGGCTCAAGCACACGTTCCACCGCTTGGCACTCTGCACTGCTAAGGACGCGGCGATCGCAAACAGCAAGCATGGATCACACCGAGCAATTCCTCCTGGACTTCGAGGCAGAGGAGGACCTAGATGCGGAAGCTGCCCTAGAGGCTGAGATGGGTGAAGAGGGCGGAATCGAGACGGACCCAGCGCGGCTGGCCCAGCGACAGAAGCAGATCACGTTTGGGAAGAACTCACAGGCGTACCAGAACTACATCAAGGCTGTTCCAAGGTGGGTTCAAGCGGTGGAAAAGAGGTTCAATGCTGCAATGGGAAGGAGCTTGCGGATTCGTTGGAGCCGCCACGCATCGGAGTGTGCGCGGCGGCATTGCAAAGGTCAACAACATCGCTGCCACTGCTGCTGCTGCCGCGACGCACCGTACGCTGCGCAGGCACACGCGCAAGCTCAGGGGAAAGGGCGCTCACCCCTCAACGCCGGACATCACGCTCAAGGCCAGCAAGCGGTGTTGGGCAGGCATCGTAAGCCGCGGGCGCTTTGGGACGAGCATATGAGCCTGTGTCGCGTGTGCGTCAGCCTGGATCAGGCAGATGGAGCCCCCGCCTCGGGCATTGTGCACGTCAGGCATGCCTCATGGGCTCTGACCGGCGACCCTACTTGCCTGCATCACGCACATAGGGGCCCACAAATGCTTGCCAAAGAAGGCGCCAGCCTGCAAATTATGCAAGGCAATAGCACGGCTGCGCGACGCTCAACCTGCTGTACTTTTCTACCGTTTCTCCGTATGCTTAATCTAGGTGCGCAAATGGAGGCGCAGCCTGCACGAGTATGATGAGGAGGGTGCCGGCGGTGAGGGTGAGGATGACCACCCACAGCCGCTCGCGCCGGAGCCACCACAGCGGCAACCCCATGCGGAAACACACCGCCAGCAGCAGCAGCAGCAGCAGCAGCAGCAGCAGCAGCAGCAGCAGCAGCAGCAGCAGCAGCAACAGCGGCAGCAACGGCAGCAGCAGCAACAGCAGCAGCAGCATGATTGGGGACGGAAAGACGAGGAGGGTCGGCAGAAGCGGCGACGGCATGACTTGCCCGAGCCGCATGGGAAGCAGCGTGAGATGCAGCAGCGCTATACGTACCAGCAGCCGCCGCCGCCGCCGCAGCAGCAGCAGCAGCTGCACCAGCAGCAGCAGCAGCACCAGCAGCAGCAGCAGCAGCAGCAGCAGCAGCAGCAGCAGCAGCAGCAGCAGCAGCAGCAGCAGCAGCAGGAGCGGCGGTGCACACCGCGGTCTGAGCCCTGGCAGCAGGAACACCAGCGCCCGCCCCGCCAACCACACAGCAGCGCACATGATGCAGCAGCCCGTCAGCACGGTGGCAGACACAGCCGGAGCGGCGTGCAGGAGCGGCCTTCTGCCATTTACGAGCCGCGCATTGAAAGCGGACGCCACGCCAGAGCTCACAGGCGAAGAGACATCAGCGGCGGTGGCAGCGGCAGCAGGAGTGGCGACACGAGCAGCAGCAGCGACGGTGGGGGCGCCAGGCGCGCGGGCGGGTTCGGGAATGAGGACCGCACACACCGCCCGGCGCAGGCAGAGGCCCCGCGGAGCACTCAGCGGCTGACACCTTCCAAGCGGCAGCAGAGCAGTGGCACTCCCGGCCACAAGGTAAGGAGAGGCAACAGTCGTGGTGGTGGGGCGGGGGATTTGAGAGTTTGCACATGCAGGTTAGGGCGCAAGGTCCTGTGGAGATGTCCGACGCATGATGTGCCCTCGCCTCGCAGGTTGAGCAGATGGCTCGCTACAGTGCTGGCATGGCATCGCACGACACAGCGTTGAAGCGCAGCCGCCCAAGCCACGAATACCAGGTGTGAGGGTGACAAGGGTCCTAGAGGCCTTCAACAGTGTGCCTACCTCCCTCTGATGCCCGTTAGCAATGTTGCTGGGCCCCCGAGGACCATGCTACTTGATATTTACAACCGATTGTCACACGTTCGCTGACGAATCGCTTTGAATGGTGCCCTCCCGATGCAGGCCCCCAAGGAGTCAGGGTCTGGGATCCCCGCAAGCTTGGACGACCCCCAGCACACCAGCGCAGCCGAGGACAACAAGGGCGGCTTCACTCCCAGCTCGCCCTTGGCCATTGCTGGTGAACAGCTGCGCAAGAGCTGGGCGGACCAGGTTGATGATGCCTTCGGGGACTGGATGGACTGATCAGGGTGCTGCGTCATTCCGCCGGCTGAGGGTTTATTGGGCCACCTTCCCTGCCGTATACATGGCTGATCATGACGCTAGGAGTGGTCGTGCCCGCCTGACACTCTGCAAATTTCTTTCATGGCTCACCGCCCTGCACTGCGAAGCCATCGCATATTGTTTGATTGGCTTTCCAGCTGTGCTCTTGCATGCGAGTGCTGCTGGTGTAATCAATCAAGAAACTTTCAACTGCACTAGCCTGCATGCTTGCTGAAACCCACTCCTAAGAGCAATACTGCTGACACGTGGCTGGAACAGGACCAGTTTGGGAACTGTGATATGACGTGCGTCACATCACCCAACGCCACGACGCACAACGTCGCAGCGCATGCCTTGCATGCGGCCCTGCCCGTGCCCTGCTGCCCAACACAGCTGAAGACCAACAGACCTGCCATGATAGTTGCTTACAACTGTTACCAGGCTAGCCGCCGCAGACGCAGTGAGTGCAAGCAACGCGGAGTACCGCCACCGGGGAAGCTCAGTCGAAGAGGGAGAAGCCCATGTCCTGCGAGGACAAGAATGAACCAGGTTGATGAAGAGCTGGCACCCAGGGCCAGAAAGCAGATGCCGCTGCACATGGTACTGCCGCACCAGCCCGCACCGTATGCCCGCCTGCACTCGCGGCCGACGGTGCAATGGGCACGGCTGCCTCATGTCAACCTGCAAGGTGTCACCTCTACAAACCCCACTCAGCCTGCGTGACCATCTCAACCCCCACCTCGCTCTCGCGCACCCCACAAAGAACTGCGCACCTCGTCCTCCTCAGAGGGTTCCTCCTTCTTCGCCTCCTCCTTCTTGGCAGCTGGGGCAGCGCCGCCCGCGGCGGGCGCCGCGGCCGCGGCACCCCCAGACGGCACCGACTGCAGCTTCTCGCGGCCGGCGGCAATCAGCTCGGCAATGTCCTTGCCCTCCAGCTCCTTCAGCAGCCTCTGCACGCTGTCGGCATCAGCCTCGACACCCACTGCACGCATGCGCAGCGCACATCGTGCCACTTGTGGGCAACAGCTAGTGCAGACGCAGGCATCCCAACCAAGAGCTGCGCCTGGCAGCGCTGTGCGCAAGTCATATATATGCTACTGGATGCTTATTGATTGCGCACAACAGAACATAAGATCAAGGTGAGGCGGCTCCGCTCTGCACGGCTGCACCATCATCCCAGCGGCACGTACCAGAACCAAGAATCTTCTTCACATCATCCTCGGTCGGGTTCGCCTTGCCCCCTAGAACCGCCTGCGAGAAGGACGGCAGCACAATTGATGCTTGCACCTTGCCCCAAGCAGCGCCGTCCAAGGCCCCAGTGCTGCGTTTAAGCTCGAAATCTACTGCGTGGAGCACTTGTTGGTGCCCAAGGACGCCAGCGACCGCCACCACAAGCAACCCAAGCCACCGCACTCACGAGCAGGACAGCGGAGACCACGCGCATGGTTGCACGTGCTCAGTTTAACCGCGTGTTTTGCTGCTTGTTGGAGAGGAAGGTGCTTCAGCGGGTTGACAGCTTTGAACAGGGCGGACGGGGGCAACGCTGCACTGTCCGTTGGGCGTCCACTGCTCGTGCTGGGGTCCCTTTGAGTCATCAGACAGCCTGAACCTCATCAGCACAATGCACGTGCTGAAACTGCTGGATTATCGATTGCCTAAAGAGTTTGAGACAGCACAACTCTTCTGACTTCACCGCACAATTGCACCGCCAGCACTGCCCAAGGCAGATTGTGGCATATTACTCAGGCGCTAATCTCTGTTCTTAGCCAGCCTGGATAAAGAAGATTTCCACAAACGTCAGAAAACTGAAACGAGAAACAAGCCACCTTGTGTTTGAGAACGGAGGGGCTGAGCGCCACCACAACGCTTACAACATTTGCTCACATCAAACGCAGGGAAAAGGATCTCGCATTAATTGCTGGCCGCATCCTGGAAGATGGCGGGCAGCGGTGGCACATAGGTGCGCTCACTCTCCCAGGCTAGCTGCGCTGCCATGGTGATGACGCTGCGCGCGTCACGCTCGTCAAGCACCGGTCGGTAGAAGGGCACGCGGACCACCTCGGGCGTGCGGCCAGCCACCTCACTGCGAATGTACATGCCCAGCCGATCCAGCCACAGCAGTTCCGCATACGCCATCTGCGAGTCGTGAATGTATGCATGTGTTTTTGCATGTGTGAGCAGAAAGGGGGGTGGGGACACTTGCGGTATTTAAATTTTCAAAGCCAATCGAAAACAAGCTGTTCAAATTGTGCTGTCAGCAACTGGCATGCAGTTGCAGTTTTTGGTGCACAGCGACCTTACATTCGCGGTGATGTGCACAGCAACCTTGCATTCGCACATGCTCCCTGTCTGCCTGCATGACCGCGTGCCCACATGCCTGCCGCTACGCCAAATGCCAATCGCTCATCTAGCGCGCCGCTTTCCGCCCCCCAGATGTGCACACCTCAACCAGCGGCACCCCCATGTGCGCCGACACAATGCGGTAGATGTCCTCGGCGCGGTCGGAGTTCCACACAGAGATCAGCTCCACAGCAAACTTGCGCAGCGCGTCCGGCTCCGCTGCCCGATATTCGTCGCCGCTAAACGCCTGCCCAACGCCGCTCTGCATAACACCCGTCAGGCACAGGGAATGTGTTTGTGGGATGCACAGGGTCGCCTGCAGTTGTGCATGCCCTTTGACATTGCATGTCAGCAGGATCACCCCGGAAATCATTACGCCATTGATTCGGGTTTCTCGGGGCCACAACCCCAACAATTGGACAGTCATGCAGACAGGGTCGCCAGGGGCTGTGCGCCTGCGCCTGCACAGTAACAGCACCGAGCCTGTTGCATTGCCCCAGCACAGCTGTCGGCCCCCTTCTCACGTTGTCAAGACCGCCGTAATACACACACTGGTCGATCTGCAGCTTGAATGCGGCCGTCTCGCTGCTGCTGCCCTCCCCTGATTCGTGAGGCTGCACCTTCCCCTGCAGCGCCACCGATGCCACGCCGCGCGCTGGAAAGGCCGTTGGCTGAACCAGCAGACTCGCTCGCGCGTCGCGCTGCAGGTTGGCCGCCTCAAGCGATGCTGCTGCGACCTGGATGACGGGCTGACCGTCTTTGTCAAGCTGGTACGCCACAGGGGCGCCAAGGGGCGACCCGTCCGCAGATACGGAGCACAGGGAGCCCTCGTTGACGATGTCGATTATCGTGCGGGCGGTCTCCGCAGGCGTGGGGCAGCTCCCGGTGTGTGTGCCATTGCTACTGCTGCCATTCTTGGTGCTGTCCACCACTGGCGCTGCGCGGCATTGCCGGGCGATACGGGCAACGGGCGTCCTGGATGGAGCAGCAGCACCACCACGCAGCTGCTGCTGCCGCGCGAATTTGTGGCACTGCATCGCTGCTGTGTTATCTGTAAGAAAGGTCGTGGAACGTCCCAGACGACCGCGATCCCGAGTCGCGCTTGCGGGCTTGAATCTGAGATGCTCGTACGATCTGAGGCGAAATATAGCAGGCCTATATCATTGTTTACTACAAACGAACACCTCCGATTTCATGCACAACACCTCAACACTGGGATCTGAGAGGGCAGCTGACGGGACACTGCGACAGTGCCCAGTCCAAGGCCATGCCTTGCTGCCCTGTTGCAGCACGCCCCCCCCCCCCCGGCTGACCGTCCTGAGACTCCCTCCACATCTGCGCGTCCACTTCGTGGCAATACGTCAGAGCTGCAGGACGTTGCAGCGGGCGAAGAGGTGTCCATCAGCTATCATGGCCTCAACCCCACAATCCAACAGACTGATGCTGAAGGACGTGATCGGCGGGAACATCAACAACTGTGTCCCCTTGACCGCCAGTGACCACGCCCACAGCCACGCATTTGTGGGCCCCGTGGGTGGTGGCCGCGATGCGCGACGCCATGGTAGCGGCGTGGCTCGCACAAGCAGGCGGGGACGTGGCGGGCGCGCACCAGCTCGAGGCTGCGGCGCGGTCTCTGCCAGGCGAAGGGGGGGGGCGGGGG
>NW_014013137.1:23772-27019 GCF_000611645.1 Monoraphidium neglectum | reverse complement strand
CACTTGGCATGTGCCGCCGCAGGTTCACGTGGCAAGATCGCGGAATGGTACATAGCAGAGCTGAGCGCTCCCGTGGAGCTGGTGCAGGTGATGCGCTCACCCCGCTACGCGTGTCGTGGTCACAGTTGACAAGCTGCGGGCTTGCGCAACAACCCGTGGGCTCACGCACGCAGCTGCCTGAGGTGCTCCTCGACGAGCACGGCGCGCCCGCGCATTGCGCTCCCCCTCCAGGTTAACATGCAGGCAAAGCAGCACAAGTCGCCAGAGTACCTGAAGCTGCACCCTTTTGGCCAAGTGCCGGTGCTGGACGACGACGGTTTCACGTGAGGGGGCTGGGGCTGGCATGTCCACAGCACAGCGGGTGATCCCAGCGCTGCAAGAACGGCAAGGGGTGCAGAGCTCCGGCCACCGGTGCACTGGCCGCGGTTGTCGAAAGCAGGGCGCCTCGAGTGGGGAACGTTTGGGGCAACTGCGGGTGCACTTCACATGGCCAGGACAAGCCGACTGCGGTAGCGCACCAAGCCTGGTGTGCCCAAGGCAGTCACTCCCTGCATTGCCCCTTCTCCATTGTGCGCCCCAAACTCGGTGCATTTGCATGCATGTTTACGCCCTGACTCAACCCAGCTTGTCTCGCACCCGCGCTGCAGCGTTTTTGAGTCGGGCGCCATCCTGCTGTATCTGGCGGCAAAGTACGCAAAGGTACGGGTACCAGGAGCAGGTATCAGCAGTCGCCATCCACCCACTGGGCGCAGTTGGCCCCGGGCAAAGCTGGTCACACTCGTTTGAGGGCTTTGTCCACACACGCTGATCTTCACCCCGCAGCTGGTTTGGCCGGCCGACTTTTTTGAGCCCACAGCGTCTCCTGCCCCCACAGCGTCCCCTGCCCCCCAATCGCATGCCACCCGGTGCCCGGCAGCTCGACACCGCAGCAACTGGCAAGGCGGCGCAGTGGACGGTGTTTGCCAACTCCACATTGTGAGTGGCCTCCCCCTGCTCTGCGATGTCCGCTTGCCTTCCGGCTCTCATCCCCCTGCCTGCCTGCTGCCTCCCACACACTGTGTGGCCTGCCCGCCCGTCCGCCTAATCGCCCACCTTGCCATGCTGCCTACCTGCCTGCGTGCCTGCCTGCGTGCCTGCCTGCCTGCTATTTCCTGCCTACCCGGATCCTTGGCTTGCTGCCCGACAGATCGGCTGCGTGCCCACCCACCTAGCACCTTGGACCACCCTGGGGTGTCCATCCCCACCCCTTCCACCTTGCACGACGACCTGTTTCCCCGCCCCAGGACTGACGTCTTCTTTGGCATAGAGAAGAACAAGAGAGACTCGGTCATGAACGTGAGCACGGCGCGCAAGCCTCGGTGGTGGTGCGAGCATGGTTAAACCACGCCTGGCCTGCGAACCACCAGCTCAGCTGCATAAGCATATGGTCGCCCGCCAATCGCGTGCTTCGCTGCACACCAAGCCCCTTTGATTGGAAGTGGCTCCTCGTCCCCTCTCATGCTCTCACAACGTAAGCTGCCTTGAAGCACGCCCACCACCACCGGACACCACCCTTGTGCACACCCATCAGGCCCTGGATGGCATCCTGGCCAAGCAGCCTTACCTCGAGGGTGGGCCCGCAAGAGGACCAGCCGGGGACCATCCTGACCCTCCACGCCATGCGCACGCATGTGGCACCTGCTGATGCAACGCCACCATGCAACAGCCCTACATTCTTGGCGGTCCCATTTGCAAGCCGCTCCCCCCCTGCACACCACACACTGCGCCGGCTTTGCACCACACCACACTGCCTGCAACGACCCCAGGTGACGAGTTTACGCTGGGTGACGTGGCGGTCGGCTCCTACCTGCTGTACCTCACCGTCTTCTTCCCGGACATGTTCCCCATCAAGCAGCAGAATGTGTGGGCCTACATGCAGGTGCGGTGCACTTGCAACAGGATGGGGGGATTGGTGGTGGTGCTAGGGCCCTGTCTGAGCAGGCGAAGCCGACAGCAGGGAACGGGGCGGGGCGCTGCTTGGCGCTCTGAGTTGACCGCGTGCAACTGCAAGGGAGGGTGCGCTGCGGGCCTTTCACAGGCCGTCACCTCCTCCCTTCTCCTGTATGGGCCCAACCATGCGCAGCGGCTGGCGGCCCGAGAGGCATGCCCAGCCACTTTCAAGCAAAGCATGGCAGCTTTGGTGGAGCGTATCGGCGGCAGCAGTGGGGGCAGTGGCGGGCTAGGCGGGCTTTTCTCCAAGATTGTAGGGGGGCAGTGATGGCACCGCAGAGCTGGCCCAGTCGCGCGCAACATGACAGCCCGGGTTGGTGGTACGCTGTTCAAGACGACCCTGTCTTGTCAGCCGGCCCCACCAAGTGGCCTGTCCAGCTACAAGCTTCCTGTCTGTAAATACACAGAGGGGGTAACCACCCCCGGACCAACACAACACATCAGGGTATGCGACAAGTTGGACGTTGCCGAAAAGCTTGTGTGCAATGAGGACCACCTCCATCTGATGAAAGGCATGCAGCCAAGCTCTGTGTATTGGTGGCCCTGCTCGCGCGCTTGCATGAGACTGCAGGGTATGCTGGTTGGCGGCGCGCGCTGATGGCATCGCCCACCAGGGCGTGCTGTCCTCGCTTCTTCCAGAGACCGCCTTTCCTTAATTTACACGTACAATGGTGTCAGTTGTCACGGGCCGCCGTGGTGGCTGAACTTTGAGCAACTCGTTGCATGCGGTTCGGCACCCGGACGATGTGGGGTGACATGCCGACAATTCCCTGGCATCAAGTTTTGCGATGCTGGCCAATTAGATTCAAACCTGATGCGGTTCTTATTGACGGGGCCGCTTCGTCATTAGCCGAGTGGATCTGCAGCAGCCAGAAGTCCGGGTCCTGGGCCGCGCTATACATTGGGTTCTCATCTGAGCGGGTAGTCCAAACAAAGTCAATAAGCGCCCAAGATCCAAATTGTGGGCCTGGAAGGCGCAGCGTTATCCATCTTTCCCGTCTTCTTGACCTGCGACATTCGAGTCGCTCGCGGCAATGCTGCCCACTGCAGAGCGGGAGGCCAATGTGCAATTGGTACCCCCACACTTGACGGGCCTCGTTCTGGGGGCCGCCGGCGGCGGCGCGCGCTTCGTGAGCTCCCTGCAGCCCGCGCCAGCCGGGCGCGACAAGGCGGCGGATGCACGCGGACGCATCCGGGCGGGCCCTGGCAGGAGCGTGCCCACCGCCAGTGGCAGGGCGCCCGGCAGCAGCGGCAGCGG
>NW_014013137.1:10343-23290 GCF_000611645.1 Monoraphidium neglectum | reverse complement strand
CCCACCGCCAGTGGCAGGGCGCCCGGCAGCAGCGGCAGCGGCGGCAGCGGCATCAGCGGGTGGCTGCGTGGTAGCTCAGCGCTGCGGATCTCTTTCCGCGCCGGCCTGGGCGGCATCGGCATGGGCATCGGCGCAGGCGGCATGGTGCGGCGCTGGCGGGCAAGATGGCAGTGCAGTGGCCGTGCAACAAGCCCGCATGAGATGCCGGTTGACGATGCTACTCCCGGGATGGAAACCCGGCTAGCCTTGGCACTTTGAGTTGGCCGCGTGGCCCTCTCACGGGCCATCGCTACACGCGCTGTCTGGACTCACTGACCCCACCTCGCATGGGTGCGCATCCACTGCATGCCTTTTGGCAAAGCCTTCACCAGCTGAAACTACCCTGCCTTGCCCGGCCCCTTCTCATCTGCGCGCCCGTGTGCAGTGGTGCGGCCCTGCCAAGGCGGACCTGCTGCGGCTGTTCCCCTTCCCGGGGCGCAGGCGGAAGGGTGCGCATCCGCATGCACCGGCCTGCGCTGCTTGCAGCTCAGAGAGCATTGCAGACCTCATGCGTGTGTCGGCGTCGCTTCACTATGCACTGGGAGGTGGAGGGCCTCATACGCTTGTGCCGGCATCGCCGCCCACGGGGTCGCACCTGCAGCACTGTGCAGCGCCCGATTCTCTTCTGCTGTCGCGGGTGCCACCCACGCGCGCAGGCCCCCCCAAGGGCGGCCAGAAGACGGTGCTGATCATGATGAGCAACACGGGTGGCGGCCACAAGGCCAGCGCGGAGGCGCTGCAGCAGGCATTCCGGGAGGAATACGGGGACCAGTACAAGGTGGGGGGGGGGGAGGGGGGGGAGTGTTCGATGGGTTTAGGGGCGCAGAGAGTTGGTGGTTGGAGAGGGGGCGCTGTTGGTGAGGTGGGGGTGGTGCAACACGCAGTGGTGGTGGTGATGGTGGTGGTGGTGTGGTTGCGCACCAGGTGGTCAAAATGAGAGGTGGCAACGTGTTGCTGAGCCGCGTCGATGGCAGGGACGGCGCACTGGGGGGAAATGAGTGGGATGGGGGGAGGATGTCGCTGCTGATCTCGGTCATTCCTTCAGCACCGGCAAAACCGAACGGCTCTGGCGGCACCCTTGTTAGCCTGCCTGCTGCATGGTCGCCCATGGCAGTTTGCACCGCATACCACAGCTCTATTCTCCTATGCTGCTCCTTCATCCCAAGTACTCCAGCCCTTACCCCTCACTCACGTCCCCCCCCCTCTCCCTCCCTCAATCAGATCATCATTGTGGACATGTGGAAGGAGCACACCCCCGCCCCCTTCAACACCCTATGCGACTCCTACTCCTTCCTCGTCCGCCACTCCATCCTGTGGCGCCTCACCTACAACATGATGCAGCCGCGCCCGCTGCACCGCTCGTACTTCGCCGCCGTCAACGCCGCCGTGTCGCGCCAGCTCAGCGCCGCCTTTGACGCGTACGACCCTGACCTCGTCGTCTCGGTGCACCCGCTCATGCAGCACATCCCGGTCCGCGTGCTCGCGTCCCGCGCGCGCGCGCGCGGCGAGGCGCCGCCGCCGTTTGCGACGGTCGTGACGGACTTCACGACCTGCCACAACACGTGGTTCTACCCGGCCGTCACGCGCTGCTTCGTGCCGACAGCGTTCTGCAGGAGCCTGGCGCTGGAGAACGGCGTGCCCGCGGACAAGATCACGGTGCACGGCCTGCCCATCCGGCCGATCTTCAGCAAGCGGCTGCCCGCCAAGGCGACGCTGCGGCGCAAGTTGGTGAGCGGCGGTGGAGGGCGGGTGCATGCGCGTGGGACTAAGGGCGACTGTTAACGAGAGCAGGCGTGTGGGGGTGGGGCTGAGCCCATTCGCGGCAAGGCGCTACACGGTGTGACGCCAGGGAATTGCGTCTGCTGCTCTTGCGGCCAGTGATACCTGCCCGCGGTGTCGATGTTGCATGTTGGCTGTCACCCTTGCATGCCTTCATTAAATGATCTTTCGCCATGGCGTTTGCTCCTCTCAGCACGCACCCGACTCCCCATGCACCCGGCCGCCCCTGCTCACCGCCCTGCGCAGGGCCTGGTGAATGACGCCCCGGCCATCCTGCTGGTGGGGGGCGGCGAGGGCATGGGCAAGCTGGAGGCCACCGTTCGGGAGCTGGACGCACGGCTGCAGGGGAGCGCGCAGGTGACACCGGTGACGCCGCTTAGGCGCTGGGTTATGTTGGTCGGAAGGGGTGTGTGCTGACCGATTATTGAAATGTTCTCTGGGGTTTGTAGAGCAGAGGAGCTCAAAGCATCGTAGCTGCCTTCATCTGCTTGGAGGCACATGGCGCCGCTGCAACTGCCGCATGTAGCAAACGACCCAACATATTCCCTCCTGTTCTATCACGCCTCGCGCCGCAGGTGGCGGTGATCTGCGGCCGCAACAAAAAGCTGCTCAACACCCTGCGGTCCACGGTCTGGCCGGGCGGCAGCCACGTGGTGGCGGTGGGCTTTGTGGACAACGTGCACGAGTGGATGGCGGCGGTGGACACCATCATCACGAAGGCGGGGCCGGGCACGATCGCGGAGGCGCTCATCAGCGGGCTGCCCATCCTGCTCAACGGCAACGTGCCCTGCCAGGTGGGCAGGGGCC
The DNA here is from genome assembly GCF_000611645.1 of Monoraphidium neglectum. Taxonomy (NCBI): domain Eukaryota; kingdom Viridiplantae; phylum Chlorophyta; class Chlorophyceae; order Sphaeropleales; family Selenastraceae; genus Monoraphidium; species Monoraphidium neglectum. The sequence continues at coordinate 20,665 of NW_014013137.1, read as the reverse complement.
TCCGGGCTCCCAGACTACTACCGCGGGCAGTGGGGGCAGCGGGGGCAGTGGAGGCTTGGGGGCCGGCTGGCGGTGGGGTGGTGGCCAGTGGGCACGGAGGGCTTGGTTGGCGGCTCCCAAGGCAAGTGGGTCACAGTGTAGCATTTAAGGTTAAGGTCTAGCTCATTCTCAATATTGCCATCACAAGCAAGGCTCCTGGCACCCAACTCATTATGTGCGCGCGCACACACACACACACACACAAGCACACACACACACAAGCACACACACACACCTCTTGAGGAAGCTGCCAGGCCCACACCCTCGCACCCATCCACCTGACCACAATCTAACCTCCGTGCCCCAGTCCCACCCTCACCCCCAACCCAACTCCCACCCCACTGCCACAGGAGGAGGGCAACATCCCCTACGTGGTGGAGAACGGCGTTGGCGCCTTTGAGACCGACCCCGTCCGCATCGCCGACATCATGGCCACCTGGCTCGGACCCTCCCCCGAGGCCCGCGCCGAGTTCGCTGCCATGGCAAAGCGCTCCAAGGCGCTGGGGCGGCCACGTGCGGTGTACAACATCGCGCGCGACCTGGCAGGCCTGGTGGAGTCCGCCAAGGAGCTCGCCGTGGAGGTGGCAGCAGCCGCGGCCGCGCCCGCGCGGCGCGCGTGCTGCAGCGGGGGCGCGGCAAAGCAGCAGCCACTGGTCGCGCCAGCGTGAGGCTGCGGTGCGTGGCGCGTTCGGTGGCTGTTTTGTGGTTTGATGATGGGTCATATCGGTATTTCATCAAAGGACAAGTGGGCCTGCGCGCGTGCTCGGGCCCTGCGCAAATGCCCTGGTGTGTTTCCATGTCCTGTGCATTATTGGTTTATCAGGATTTGGATTAAGCATGCATTGTGCCATGCATTTGTAAATACTTTCCCGTCGATAAGGAGGAGTGGAGGCGCATGGGCGGCAGGGCAGGGCTTGGTCGCTCACACGCAACTTGAGGACGCTTTCGCGTGCGTGGGGTGCTCCTGCAACAAGTGTTGACCAGTGGTCAAGGCTCAAGTCGGCCCAACACCCGCCCGTGCTCGCATGCCCTCCACGCGCCTGGCAGCCCTTCATGCAAGGCTCTTCACAGCACCAGCTATTAAACACTGTGCGCATGAGGGGGCACTTTGCACTTTGCAGGCATGTCGCACGGTGAGTGGTGCCAATACATAATGGTTGTGTACCATCCGGTATCATACTGGGCGGTAGCGGGGCAATTAGATACCGCATGTTTCACTCATACTTGTACAGGCCGCACAGTCTGGGTCCCGAGCTTCCCTGTCGTTGCGAGCATTGAAACACCGGCCATGAGATCAACTTGCAGTGACTCTGAGCGGGCCTGATCGGTCAGAATCATGCTTGAAAGCCTGACAGCGGGGATGGCCACCGTGCTGGGGCTTGGGCGGGCCCGCAAGGCGACGCTCAAAGTCAGCCCGCCTTCCACGGAGAAGGCCCCGGACATGCAACCAAGCTACAGTGATGCGAACGAGGCTGTTTGCGGTGCGTGCCGCCGTGGCCGTGAGGAACCACACCTGGATGGCGGTGTCGTGCCAGGAGGCCTGCACGCAGCGCGAGCGGCAACGCACGACAGTGTCGAGTGCAGGGACAAGCGCTTGGCTGCGTGAGGGATGCTGCATGCAGTCACTCAAGCTCTGTGCACGCTGGTGACCGTTGACCCAGGCACAGCGTTGCAAGAGCGGTGTTCCCGCCTGAGCCGCTCTCTTTTGCCGTGTGACGGTCTATGTCCCGCCTGGCCCTCCCGCTACAGGCGGCTGTCGGCTTGGCGGCGAGCTCATCTGCTGCGAGGCCTGTCCCGCTGCCTTCCACCCCCGATGTGCCGGCTTTGGTGCGCGCCCGGCTCCGACGGCGGCGGTGCCGGCTCTGCTTTCTAACCCCCTGTGTTCGGGGAGCTGTCTCGCTGAGCATGACAGGCGTGGTGTGCTCTGCAGATGCAGCGCCAATTCGCCGCAGGCGTCACAACCTCAGCCATGCCCCAATGCGCGCGCAGCCAGTCCCGAGGAGGTGCCGGATGGCGACTGGTTCTGCTGGTTCTGCGCCAAGGAGCGCGGCGAGGAGCCGGCAGCGCGCCTGCCGCCCTTCCGGCCTCCGCGCCACCCCCAGTCTTACGTCATGCTGGCATCAGACGAGGTGTGCGAGATCTACTACCGCACCAGGTGCGGCTGTGGTTGTCAGAGTGCATGCATTTGTGCATGCGCATGCACATGCATGCATGCAAGCTCAAGACATGCGCATGGCCGCGCGCGTGCATGCGAGTCCGTGCGTGCTTGAGTGGCTGGTGGAGAGGTAATCCCTGCTAGAGCTGTGGCTGCATTGCTTCGGCTTAGGTTTGAAGGCTGCAAAGGCTCCCCTGTGGTAGCCGAGCCCTCAAGAGTGTGTCGCGCGAACAGTGTGTAGCAGGAACAGCGTGCGCAGCACCCGCGCTCCGCTGCTCGCCCCAAGAAGCCCATGCAGTGCTGCTCATGTGCGTCGCGCTGTCAGCTCCGTCCCCACACACGCAATTTGAACATCACACAGAGTTGTGGAGGACCAGGGTGACTCTTTGCTGCTGCAATACGCGGACATCGAGGTGGGGGTTACTGCCTGAGGGCAGTTTGGATTTAATAAATGTAGGACCAGTAACCCCAGCATTCTGGCCTTTGTCGCTCCTTGCGTGGCCTCAGGCAGTTCCCTCCCCTCGACCAGCCATCACTGGCGTGTTGCCTGACAGCTCAGAAGGACGCCCTGGTCGCCCTGCTGGCGCCCACAGGCCCAGGCCTAAGTGCACCCCCCGCCGCCAACCCCTCTCTGATCGAGTGCCCCTGCGCCACTCCCGTCTTGCCGCGCGGCCCTGCCGCCACTTATGCAGCACCCACGGGAGGTCGTCAGCATTGACAGCCCCATGCTGTGGCGCGGCACTACCGACAAGGTGTGCAGCGTATGCAGCCTGCCAGATTTCATGGGCCTATGCGCTTGCCCACCCCCACTGCGCATGAAGCCATTGTGGTGCCAGGCAGGCATCCATCCAAGTCCTCAAGACGAACACGCCCCCTCCTCCCCTTGGGCCCCTTCATCCATTTCACCCGCCCTCGTGTGTGGCGGACCATTTGTGAATGTTCAGGCTGCTTGGTCATTGGACGAGGACGGCCTCGGCTGGCGGCCAAACGCACGCCTGTTCAAGGTGTGTTCAGGGGGCTAGGGCGCATGCCAGGGGCGGTTGCCACCTGTGTGTAGGGGGGAGGTTTGCAGCCAAGTGGGGCAAGCCGAGGCGTCTCTTGTGGCGGTGAGGAAGCTGCTTGCCTTTGCACAGGCGACGCCCAGTGCACAACAGCCTCGTGGGGTGCAAAGGCGACCTCTTCTCAATTTGCCACCCATTGAGGCACCTCTGCGTGCTGCATGTCTCGTGCTGCCGTGCTACAACCCTTGCCACTTTATGCCCTGTCACCATCTCAGGTGGACCTGGATGCGCTGCAGGAGTCTGGCGCACTGGCTGCTCCTGTCACGGCCCTCGCCAGTGCGCCCAAGAAGCGCAGCCGTGCGCCGCAGCCCACCCAGCCGCCAGCGGATGCGCCCCCAGCGAAGCGACACGCGGGGGCGTCTCCAACAAATGGGGGCGCCAGTGACGGCACCGGCGCCGACGGGTGCAGCGGCAGCAGGGTGTTGCGGATAGAGCCGCCAGAGGTTGCAGTGGATGTTACTGCAGGCTTGCCATCGATTGAGGGCGGCGCTGGTGAGAAAACTGCTGCACTCCTTAGCACGACTTGTTTTGGTGTGAAGTCACATGTGTCATGTGCGGGTCCACAGCAGGCATTCAGGCACACACATTGACTTGCATACCCCCTCGCGTCACATGTCTGCCCCACCAGCCAACACTGCTCAATCCCCGCCTTTGCATTCTCTGGGTGCACCACATGCTTCGTGCAACGCTCCCCGGCATTCCTGCAGACCAAGCGTCTTTCACGACAGCATACGAGGCGTTCTGGCGCGGGCAGCTTGCCGCAGGGGACGGAAGGGCTGCGGCCAGACCGGGCAAGCGGGCGGCCCCGCGCTGCCAGATCATGGCAGCCGTGCCCGCGCCCCCGTGGCGCCTGTGGCGCGAGGTGCACTCGTGGGGCGGCCCCGGCGTGGTCACAGAAAACAAGGTGCGTCGCAGCCCAACCGGCCCGCAGCACCGCAGTGCGTGCGCCATGTCCACACATGTGCACCCCCTGTGCAATCAGCCTCCAAGGCGCCTGGCGCCCGTTCTACCTCCCCGCTCACCTGGCCCCTGGACTGCGCGCGCCTCCCGCAGCTGTGGGCCACTGTGGGCGGTGTGTTTGGCACGCCCCCCACTTTCACCATGCTCAGCTCGTCCACCAAGAAAGCTTACGCCAAATGCCTGTCGGGCTTCGATCAGGTGGGCGCGGTGATCTGTAGCCGAGGGGCACGGCGCCACCCCAGCTGCTCCCAGGCTGGCTGGTGCAGGGTGGTCCCATGCGACTGCTGCTGTCCCATGTTGCTGCTTCTTGCTGTGGGTGACCATTGTTGCCAGGAGTGGTGAATCACGCAGCGACCGCCACATGCACACCCACACACACGCCCGCCGCACGCCTGCCCACCAGGCCATCGACGCCGGGCGGGTGGCATTGCAGCGGCCGCTGCGCACGCGCTACCCGGCTGACCGCAAGAGAATGCTGGGTGGGCTATTGTTGCATGGGGCATGCAGATTGGGCAGGGGTGTTTTATGGGTTGTGGCAGGCTGTGGCCGTGGAGATCTGAATCCCACAGGGCCTGGCGGGAGGGTGGGGTGGGAGGGAGTTGACAGCCAGCACGCGTCTGCAACTGCTATTGGTGCGAGCGGATGGCAAGGGCCACGGCAGCACGCTATACAGCGGTACCTGCACAGGCGTTGCACGTTGACACCCCTACTATGCATTCCCCCGGGGTCTCTCAATCCCCAGCTGCCCGGGCGTTGCAGCAGCGTGGAGCGGACGGCGGGTGCGCGGAGGCGACGGGCAGCGCCAACGGCACCAAGCCACTTCAGCAGCAGAAGCAGCAGCAGGAGCAGCAGCAGCCACAGCAACAGCAACCCCAGCAGCAGCAGCAGCAGCAGCAGCAGCAGCAGCAGCCGCGGCGTCAGCAGCAACAGCATCAGCAGCTGCAGCAACAGCGGCAGCAGCCTCCTGCTGTCGCGGTGGAGCAGCCAAGCAGAAGACAGCGCGTGGCGCGTTCAGCGCCCGCTGTTGAGGCGCAGGAACTGGGGCCGTGCGACGGCGCTGCGGTCAGGCAGAAGGCGGTCAAGGCTCTGTCCGCCAGCCACACGGTCGCCACGCCCGCACCCACGCAAGCGCTGACGGTACCCGCGCCGCCGCTGCTAGCGTCACCGTCGCCGCCGCTGCAGCAGCAGCAGCAGGAGCAGCAGCAGCAGCAGGCTGATGACACAACACCTGGCAAGCGCTCTGCACGCCTGGCGTCGGCGGGCGTCAGGCGGCGGCGGCCGGAGGTGGGCGCTCTGGACCCGCGGGTCGTGAGCAGCCGGCCGATCCCCAGGCGGCTGCGGTCTGGGCACGTGCCGCGGCGCGTGGCGGGGCAGGACCAGGGGGATGCGCAGCAGCAGGACGCCTCCGCGACGCCTGCTGGTGCCGGCCAAGAGAGCGGGCAGCAGACGGGCCGCGAGCAGCAGCGGCCCGCCCTGGCCAACGGCGCCGGCCCGTCGTCTTCGGGAGCTGCGGTGGGCAAGGAGACGGCAGGCGCACACGTGCCGGACCCGGCGGCCAATGGGCCCTGCTCGGCAGGCGTGGCGTGCTCGCAGCCGGGCGGCTGCGCACCGCCGCCGCAACTGGGGCGCCTTCCACCGGGCAAGGGGATCGCGCGCGCCAGGGTGACCCCCGCAGCAGCGGCTTTCAAGGTGGGTGTTGCAGGGAGGGTTAAGGTTGCTGCTCCCCCGCCGCGCGGCGCTCGCCCACAGCGGGTGGTGTATATGTCGGCACCGTGGCGGTTGGCTGTCGCACCTGTCCCTCTGGCGCCTTGCCCTCACTGCGGTTGGCTGGATGCCTGTGCACTCCGCTAAAATGCACCACCTCTGAGTGGTTCAGCCAATCCTCTGCGGGTGTGACCCACACGTAGGCGGGGGACGCCGTGGACTTACGGCGAACATTGCAACAGGGCCGTTGCGCCAGCGGCTGGCAACCAGGCGTGCTGCTGTGCGTGGCGCCTGGCAGCGACTGGGAGGGCGGCCTGCGCGTCCTTGCGCGGCCCGTGGTGGAGGGGCATGCGGAGGCAGAGCCGGCCGGGGCGCAAGCGCGCGAGCAGCTGCAGGGACGGCAGCGGAAACGGCAGCAGGAGCAGCGTCAGGCGGCATCCAACGGCGGGAGCAGCGGCGCCGCTGGTGCTGCAAGCGGCAGCGATGGCAGAGCTGCTTCACCCCAGGGGGCTGCGAGTGGCGGCGGGCCGTCCCCTCCAAGGCCAACCATGGCCGAGCCTGTCTGGCTGCCGCTACTTTGGCGCGGCCCGGTTGTGGGAGAACCATTTGCGGAGCCGGTTGTGCTGGTGCGGCCCAGGCATACACTCAGCGGGGTCGGCGGCGGGTGCTGCACGGCCACAAGAAATGAGGTTTCCAAGGAGGAGGAGGAGCAGCAGCAGCAGCAGCAGCAGCAGCAGCAGCAGCAGCAGCAGCAGCAGCAGCAGGAACCGGCAGCCAACGCCGCCACCAGCGATGGCCGTCGCCCTGGCCGCAACAAACTGGTGGCTGCAGCGAACGGGTTGGGTCCTGAGCACGCGCACACAGCACACCTGAATGGCGTCGATCAGCCAGCCAAGCAACAGCAGCAGCAGCACCAGCAGCAGCAGCAGCAGCAGCAGCAGGAGCAACGGCAGCAGCGGCACGCGCTTCCATCAGGGAGCCGGGTCGAGGTGCTACGCCACGGCTACTGGTGGCCGGCACTGGTGGAGGAGGCGGTTGATGCGACAGGCTGCGGCCTGCTGCGCAATGCAGCGCTTCCCGAAGGGGACGGACTGGTGTGGCGTGCTGCGGGGCAGCACCAAATTAGGTGAGTGGTGTGGAGAGTGTAGGTCGGTGCTCTGGCTGCAAAGGATGCTGACGAGCATGCCTGTCGTCATTTGTGGCCCTGCAGCGAGGCTGCTGCACAGCTGCGCTATGCTTTCAAGGGCTTTTGGTAGTTGTACCGCATATATGTGCTGCTTTTGCCCATGGGTTGTCTGCCCTCACAAGCATGTGGCCCTCGCTTCCCCTGCAGGCCTGCGCCCCCAGTCGGCCAGGGCGTCCTGCTGGCGCCCGCATCAGAGGCCGAGCTGGTCCCCCTGGGCGCTCTGCAGCAGCAGCTGGCCGTGTCTGAGCACGGACACAGCATCCGCGCGTTTGCGAGCTTGGACTGCCTGCTGCCCTTTGTCGCACCCCTGCATGCGCCATGAACCTCTGCCGAAATGGGTCTGCCGCGTGTCATCGCGGCAAATCGGGATTTCAAACGCCTTGTGCTGCCAGCGCGCGTGCTGATGTTGGTACGGTGTTTTACAAACCTTGCATGCTCAAGCCTTATCTGGACACATGGACTGTAATTGATCACAGTGATCACAAACTCATGCCACACCCCCAGCCAATTCCGTCAGGACAAGCCCCCATCTCCCCGGCACGCACCCCTGTTGCTGCCAGATGTTGCAAGCAACGCTGTGCAGGCATTAGCAGCTGCTGGCCAGCGCAGTTCGCAGCGTCCCTCAAATTTCGCTGCGCATCCTCATGTGTTTGCGCACATTGGAGATGGCAGGTCAGGCTGCGGTGCCGCACGATGCGGTCAAACTCTGGTGCAGTAGTCAAGACCTGAGACGAATTTCAGAGCGACAGGTCCTGTTACGCATGAACCGATGTGATGAATATCTTTCTTTGAACCTTTGCTCAAATAAATTCGCACGACGCGGTACAGTAGCTGACCTTTGCTGCGATCCAACCAACGAACACTGGACAACGCGGTCCGCAAAGCACAGGACGAAGAGCAACACCGCAGCGATGCTATCATTGTAGCAAGATTTTCGCATTGAAAGCATGTTGCGATACCGCGCGCCGTGTCCCCAGGTGCGGGCAGCGCTGCTGTGTGCATGCCCACCTGCTGCATCGCTTGCAGCAGCTGAGCTTGCGTGTGTTACCGCAAAAGCAGTATTGTTTGTAGCCCTGATCACTGAATGCTGGGATGTACACGTACGCGCGGGTGCAGGTGGTGCGCAGGCAGCAGGAATTGGACCAGCTGGGAGGTGGGTGCACACGGCTGCACCGGGCTCCCCTGCTAGTGTTGCTGCCGTGTAGCGACTCACGTGGGGCCTGCCCCAGTGAACAAGGGGGGGCTGCCAGGTGCAGCGGCGGTGGTGGCGACGGCGGTGATTGGAGCAGTGGAGGCACCACGGGCTCACCAGCCGCGGCAAGGGCAGCGCAGCAGCCGGTTGGCAGCTACGTCCTGCGTGTGGCTGGAGGGGCACACGGGGCGCCTGCTGCGCAGCTGGTCGCTGACCAAGTCAGCTGGGGTGATGCTGCGCTGCCAGAGGTGCGCTCTTTCACTTGTTTTGCTCCACCCTGTGCTGCTGGCATCGTGAGTCTTGTGGGTGGCACAGAAGGGATCCACTTGTGGCTGCTTGCAAGTGCAGGCCATGGTGTGCACGCAAACGGGACATCCTCCCTCTCCTTGAACTTTGCTGCAGGGCATTGTCGGGCTGCTTATGGGCGGTTTTGACGCATCGATTATCCTCTGTGGCGACCCAATGGCCATGACAGCTGGTGTTCAGTTGCCTGGGTCGCGCGGCCAAAGTACCGGCGGCAGCAGTGGAGTAGAGCAGCTTCAGCAGCAGCAATTGCAGCTGCAGCTGCAGCAGAAACATACACGGCAGCGTGGTGACCATTGCGCTCTCTTTGCAATAGCAAGGATGCTGAGAGCGGCGGCCACTCAGGTGTTCCAGCAGACAACGAGCGCCGATTCCTGCGGGCTGCAGGTTTCCCTTTCAGCATGGTCTTTGTGCGGCGACACCATTGCAGACATCTTTGAGGCTGCCCAAAGCAGCGACTGCGGCAACGGCAATGGCGGCAGCAGCAGCGGCGGCGATCGCAGGCCACGGCGCGTGATTGACCCCCAGGCCGAACCGCCCACGCTTCGCATCGAGGTAGATAGCGGTGACCAGATCACCAAGGCCTTCCACCTGGCAGCTGCTGCTAGCGAGGCAACAGCAGCTGCAGCGGCAGCACACCCGGGGCCGACCAAGGGCACGGGTATCGGCGTGCCGTTGCCGCGGGCGATGTTTGGTCGGCTGGACTTCCACTGGGCCTCGGCGGGGGGCCGGCTTCTCAGCAGCTGCCTAACAGTGGCGGACCTGGGTCCCATCACTGGCGCCCTGGCCGCCACTGCACTGCTTCCGCGCTCGACGGGGGGCGGGCAATCGCCAACGGCTGGGCCAAGCTCGGCTGCATCAACAGGAGCCAACGCGTTGGCGCGGGCTGCGCAGCAAGACCTGAGTGCGTTGTGGGGCCTGGTGTCGCGGCTGGCAGATCAGCAGAAGGATGCAACAGGTGGGCAGGTCAACCCCTTCGTCATTCCTGCTATGCTGTGGTTTATAATGCTGCCCTCAGAAAGTGTAGCGGCCCGCAATCCCCCACGATTATAGAAAAAAGTGTGTCACCTCCATGTCTGGGATCACCAAACGCTTCACGCACCATTCCATTGCATCATCAATCTCCCACCGATGCGTTTCCATAGGCTCACCCGTGACAATCAGCCTCAGGGACAGCCCACTCCTGCAGTGCGTCGGGCCCCTGATTGCGGGCCGCAGCGCCTGCCACTGGGCGCTGCGCCTCGCTGCCACCCAGTGCGGCTCGGGCGAGGGCGGGTTTGATGCAGCCGCCGGGCCCCACGAAGTCGTCCGGTTGGTTTCCAAGGCGCGTCGCATAACGACCGGGCTGCTGTCATCGAGGGCCATCGGCGATGCGCAGGAACAGGGTGCGGCGGCAACTTGCTGTGCCGGGGCCCGCCAACAAACGCGTGCAGGAGTGGTGCCATTCTCACAGTTCTGCTGGCAGGCGCGGGCGGCGGTGGCACTCAGCAACAACCCAGGGCCAGCGACATCGCGACGAACGCCGCAGGCTGGGCAGGGTATGGCAGCCACGAGCCCGGCAGGCCGAGGGAGCGGGGTGGCACCAGAGGCGACGTCAGATGCCGGTGCCAAGTTCCTCGACGTAGACCAGCTCCAAAGATCAGCAGCTGCCACGGCGCTGCCAGTCAAGCGGCGCCTAGAGTGGCAGCCCCGCCTCCAATTGCGGCATGGTCGTGGCGGCAG
>NW_014013137.1:0-9666 GCF_000611645.1 Monoraphidium neglectum | reverse complement strand
CCGCCTCCAATTGCGGCATGGTCGTGGCGGCAGTGGCGGCGGCGACCGTGGGGGCAGAGGCGGTGCGGAGGACAGCAGCCCTCAGGTGGGCCCTGGGCCTCGCTCGTCCCCGCAGACGCTGCAGCTGTCAACTGGACGTACGCCTGGGCTGGCGGAGGCTATGTGGCAGTCGCCAAAGCAGCTGATGCGGGCGCAAGGTGGCAGCCGCTCAAGCTATTCCGCTGCTTTGGGCTTGGGGAACATTTCAGGAGGCAATGACAACCGACAGTACAAGTGGCAGCAGCAGCAACAGCAGCAGCAGCAACGGTTGCAGGAAGCAAAGGAGCAAGGTGAAATAGAGCAGCAGGAGCAGCAATCTTGCTTGACCAAGGCAGCAGCAGGCGGAGATGAGTCTGCGATCGACGCCCTGGAGCACAGGTTGGCCCAGCTGAGAGCCGCCTTCCGCAGCAGCTGTGCAGGCAGGAAAGGACACCAGCAGGGGGAGCAGCGGCATCAGAATTCCCAGCAGCAGGTTCAGATTGACAGGGGCCAGGGGTACTCTGAACAGAAGGGAGAGCAGCATGAGTTTGAGGGGCAGAGCGAGCACGCCAAGGGTGACGGGCAACCTGAGGAGCAATCAACTGAACCGAGTAGCTACACTCTGCAGCACCAGCTCCAGCGGCAGTCGTTGCGCAGGCGAGCAGCAGCTTGTGGAGCCCTGCTGGGGCAGCCGGCTCATGCCTGGCAGTCGTCAGCCACTGCGGTGGCCCGGACTGCAGCAGAAGCGCAAGGCGTAAGGGGCACCAGCAGTAGATGCAGTGACAAATGCGCAAGCAGCAGTGCGAGCAGTGGTGGCGGCAGCGCGTTTAGCAGCGGGGAGGTCACCAGCAGCACAAAGCTGGCAGGTGGTGAGAAGGAGCCCCTGGAGTACAGCTTGGCTGGTGCAGGAGCAGGGCTAGCGCAGGTGGTAGGTCAGGCATCAGAGCATCAGCAGGGCGCTGCAGCTCTGGAGGAGGGCATGAGTGCGTTTGGGGACGTCAGCAGCATGTGCAGCGGCGGTGGCGGCGCTTTCAGCAATCCTGGCGCCAGGCGCAGGCGTGTGGACAAGCTGCTGGCTGCTGACAAGTGATCAGCATACGTTGGCAAGTGCACCCCAGCACAGCAGGGCTGCAGTGCTGCGAGCTGGTCACAGCCGATTCAGCACTCAATGTGCTTGGACTGTCAACCCGTCATAGAGAGCAGCCGTTGGGGGAATGAGGTAGCAGCAGCGTCATGGCTACAAATAGCAGAGCGATATGTCCACGGCAACACGCCGCTGCTGTGCACGCAGGCAAGCACAGGGCCGGGGCCTGTGAAGGTCGATTGTGCAAGCCCTGGGCAAAGGGGTTTGTAAAACGGTTCAAGAGCACGCACTTGCAACGAAGTCGTGGGGCTCTTGCAGCAGAGTGTGCTTGCCATACAGTTGATGCGCTGGATTATTGTAACTAAACCTCCTGGCACACATACGCTCAACCACTCAAGGTTGGCAAGCTGGAAATGGGGGTTGAGGACAGGGACAGCTCACATGTCGGACTGGATTCAGGGGATGCAACCTATGGCAACAAAAGCACTGGAGACAGACGCGCGACCCACAGCGGCGTGGATATCCTCCTGCAAGAGTCAATAATCAAATGCATGCGCCGCAAAATTCGCGGGGCAAGTTGCCTGCCTGCAACTGCGCAGCCAGCAGCTGCCCCCACCTCAGGCGTGCACAGCAATTGGCTGTGAGCTTGGTGGCTGGGTTCACGTCGCTTGGCACTGGATGCACTCAGGGGGAACATACAGTTTTGCTACCAACATGATTATATAACCCACTGAATTCGGCTGCAGCATGCCGGCCTGCCATGCGCGTGTGAACAAACTGCCTTGCATTGTCAGCAGGCACCTTCCCTTGGCTGCCGCTCCTACCTGGCGTGGTAATGGCCCCTGGGATGTTGTAAAAGCTCAGCAGCTGAGGTTTTGAAAACATCACCTCAAATTTGCGCCGGGAAGTGGGGACCAACGACGCCACCCAACGTTCGTGCTGCTAGCGGTTTCTGCCAGCCGTTTCGTCTGCACAGATCCAGGTTGCTGTGGTATGGTGCGTGCTATGGTGCGTGCTGCGATGTGTCTGATTTCAAATCTGTAAGCTCTTGTTCATTCAAGCCGCAAACACGACGAAGGCTGCGCCCAGCGCGGCAGCAGCGTTGACAGAACCAACCAGACTCGCGGCCTTTGCCACCAGGCGGCATTACTCCGCGATCCAAGAAAGCTTCTGTATCTATCTAAGTTGATAGTATATCAGGGGACATGACGCGAGGACGAGGAGCCCGCCCGCTGGTGGGCCTAGCGCTGCTGCTGCTCGCAGGTAGGAGGCTCAACGGACCGGTGAAAAGAGCGATACCGAACTATATGATCGCATCGCCTTCGCTCAGCTGTGCCAGCAACGTCGGCGCCAATTGGCGTCATGCTGACGCGGCTTCGGCTGGCAGCAGCACGCATCAGCTTGCGCTGCCTTGGCAGCCAGCGCTGCAATTGCAGCTGTGCAGCAGGGCAGCTGGAATGCAGCCGGGGTTTGCAGCCAGCCTAATGCCAGGCACCAATGCGTGCGAGTGGACCACAGGCACACAAGAGCGTCATGGGCTCGACCCCTCTGTCTTCAGCCACCCCTTCCAGGCAATAATCCCCACCTTGGCGCCGTTCCCTAACGCGCTCCAACGCAGGCGCCGCGTCTGCACAGCCACTCATGTCCCAGGCGGGCGACCTGCTCATGATGCTCACCAAAGCCATCGACACCGTCCGCGACTTCCGCAACTCCACCGTCCCCGCCGGCAGCAAGGGCGCCGGCGGCGCGGCGGGCGCCAACCTGCCGGGCCCGATCAGCAGCGAGCCCTTCTCCGCACGGATCCTAAAGCTCAAGGTCGGCGGCGGCAACACGTATGAGTGGAACGTCGCGTCGCTGGCGTTCCCGCGGAACATCACCGTGGGCGGTAGCGAGGCCGCGCAGGTGACGTTTAAGACGCGGTACTCGCGCAGCCCGGCCGCGTACGTCCCCTACTTCCTCAAGGGAACGCTGGAGCTGCGCAACCTGAGGAATGACGCCGTCAAGCTGCAGGTGCGGCGACTGGCTGGATGGCGCATAGCAGCATGCGTTTGGCAGGTGTTGCAACCAGGGGCCCCCACCAGGGGCGAGGGGCGTGGATGAGCACGAAGCGCCTGACCTTGTGGGTTGGCAGAATAGCCAGTGCACGGTGTGAGAGGAAAATTGTTGCCTGCCCGGACTTGGCTGGTGGGGTTTGCACCTGCCGCAGCGTGGGGATCCTGTGGCTGGCTATCTCATAAGAACTCCCATGGCCTGAAACGCTTTCGACCCTCCACCCCAACACACCAACCCGTCACAGGGCCCGGTCAAGGTCCTTGTGACCCTCCGCCGCGCTCCTGGCGTAACAACCGGCCCTGCTGTCCTGGAGACCACCCACTACGCCTCGTGCGGCAAGTCCGCCCCCACCAAAGTCGCCGCCAGGAGGAACGGCGGCAGGGCCGGCATCACCAGGTGCAACTTCGAGGCCGCCCTGCCGCAGGCGCTGCTGATGACGCGCGCCGCAGAGGCTGCACTGGCGGACGCCCTCGGCGCCAGCGCCGGCGCCGGCGGCGCCGCGCTGCCGGACGCTGAGGCGGCCGCCAAGTCGATCAGCTCCAAGGCGGACGCCTTCTCGCCCGAGGCCGCCATCGTGGTGCAGGCGCTGCCCCATTTCGCAAAGGGCCCCATGGCACTCAACCAGCCGTACAAGGCGGCGTTCGGCATCCCCGAGGGCGCCTGCGTCGCCGTCGGCGAGAAGATCGCCGGCGCCCTCTCCCGCTTCATCCAGCCGACAGGCTCCTTCCTGCCCTCTGGAGTGCGCGTGGCGTGCGAGGCCGGGGCGTCCCGCACATCTGTTGCCAAGCTGGGCGGCTTCGATGCGTCGGCGTGCGGCGCCCACCCGCTGACGCTCACGCCCTTTGGAATCCCTGTCGATGCCGAGGATGCCGGAAAGGCCGTGATCAACGTCGTCGGCTGCAACAGGACCCTGCTGGGCCGCCCTGACGTGGTGCTCACCAAGCTGGAGGCGGTGCGTGTCTACAACCACACCTGGTCCGTCGCCACCCAGGTCACGCCGCAGCTGAACCGCACCGCAAAGCTCGGGGCCGAAGCCGAGGCGGCGGCGGCGGCCGGCGGCACGCTGGTGCTGGCGGCCAACGGGTACGCGTCGGCGGACTACACCATGACGATCACCAAGAACCCTGTAATTGACCTTGGGAACCGCATCAGGGTGGGTAGCGCGGGGGGTTGGGATCTTCTTGGTGGTGCAACTCTGCGCGACGAGGAGCGCGGGGATGAGGCAGATGCGGGGCTGCGTCAGTGCACTCCTCAGGAGTGCGTCAAGCCCGTCAGATTCTGGCGGCTTCTATGAGCTCTCTCCTGAATAAGGGTGTTGTCGAGTGCCATGCCAAGCCTGCGTTAATTCACCCTCCGCAACTCATCCTGTGATGGTCACAGGGCGAAGTGGCAATCACCACCACCTCCATGGTGCCCGAGCTGCTCCCCACTGGCTCAGTGCGGATCGCCGTGACCTCCCCCGGCTACAACGCCACGTACCTCGACGCAAAGTGCCCGCCCGTCGTCGGGCCCGGCGGCGCCAAGTGCACATTCGACGCCCCCTGGTCTGCCACCAAGATTGGATCCGTCCAGGCCCAGCTCAAGTCGCTCGCGGCGTCGTCTTTCGACGTCAACAGCGGGACCAAGCGCCCCTTCGACTTCTCCAGCCCCCAGATAATAGATCTGGGCGCCTGTGTCAACGTGGACCGTGCCTACCTCGGGGAGTCCGACGTCGCTGCCGCCCCCAGTGCGGGCGGCGCCAAGAAGCCGCCGCCGCTGAACAACCTCGTCAACGGCGTGGACGCCCTGCTTGGGGCCGTGCGCGTCGACCTGACGCGCTACGGCTTGCCCAAGGACACTTTTGGCGAGCTGCTTGGACTTGGGGCCCCCAAGGTTGACGACGCCTCGCGCCGCCGCCTCATGGCATCATTGGATCCAGAGGCCAACCGCGCCGACGCGGCCGCGCAGCTTGCGCCCGCGCTGCACCCGCTCAAGCTGCTGTCCGGCGCTGCGCCGCCGCCACCTGGCTCGGGCTCGCCGCTGCGCATCTGCAAGTCCCAGGTGCTCTCCTGGACAGAGCAATTTGGCGGCGTTGGAGATTCGCAGTGTGCCACTGTGTTCAGCGCGTCCCAGGCGCTCAGCGTGTCCCCCAACGGCACCGCTGCTGGCGCGCAGCCCCCCATCGTCCGCAGCATTGGCCTGCCCGTCCTGGTCGCCGGCTGCGATATGAAGCCAGCCGCTAAGCTGCTCGCGCTGCGCGCGACTGCGACCAAGGCCTACTCCTGGACTGTCTCGAACAAGTACCTGGACAAGAAGTTCAACGTGCCGCAGTCCAACCCCAACCCCGTGGTCGCGCGGTACAGCGTGGCCTTCAACCGCACCAGCAGCCTCACCAACTACACACTGGAACCAGCGGTCGTGCTGCTCAACCACTTTGCGGCCAAGCTCCCGGTGTCCGCCGTCTACGCGACCATCCGCCTCGACGACGCGCCCAACGCGCAGCTGACCGCCAAGCTTGTCTGCAAGGGCCAGTCTGAGAGCGGCGCCCTTGTCCTGCCCGCTGCCGCGTCGGCGTCCGAGCCCGTGCCCGTCGGGTGCGTCGGCTCGATCCAGCTGCCCGGCCCCTCGGCGACCGGCACCATCGTTATCACGACGGAGACCCCCAAGAGCGGCAACGTCACCTCGGACCCCAGCCGCTTCGACCTGCAGGGGGCGCCCGTGGACGTCACCGCCGAGAAGGGCAAGTGCATCACGGTGGAGGGCGGCTTCTCTGACGCAGTCAAGAACGGCGTGCTGGGCATCCGCCCCGTCAGGACAAACGGGCCCGCCATCATCGGGACGCAGGAGCTGTGTGAGCCCCGCAAGCTGGGCTTCAGCGCCGAGTTCGGCCCCTTCACAGACGGCTCCTGCGGCAACTTTGTGGTGGGTGGCCCTGCGCGCGCTTTGGGGTTTCACCCCCGGAGTTTGGCGTCGGGCTTGGTGGCTCACAACCTGTGCGAAGCGGCCTGCCCGACAGCACTTGCCAGCTGCTGCACGCCCTGATAAGGTCTGAATCACGAAAGTGCGCTGGCAGAACATACGGTGGTCTTTCCCCGTTCACACAGGCGCGATGCTGACAATATGTGTGCCGTGCCTTGCCACCTCCTCCCCGCCCGCCCCCCTCAGGGCCGCTACGTGGTCAGCATCCTCGGCCTGGGCAAGACCTCCTCGTCCTCCGCACTCATCACAGTCCACAGCTGCAAGAAGTGAACACAGCCCGCAGAGATGGCAATGCCAACGACGCGCACTGCGCAAGGCGTCCAAGGCATGTGCTGCCGCGAGGCCATCCCTCGTGCCCTCAGAGGCCACCCGCCAGGCCACCCGCACGCACGCGGCGTGCACCGCCCAGGGTGGTGTCTGTGCGCGCCTGACCACGGGCTTGCCTGGCGGCGGGCTCAGCGTGTGTGACGTGAGGAGAGCGCCGGTACCCGGGATTCACATGCCCGCTGCTGTGCCATGCGTTGGGGTGCGGCATCGTCAGCCTGGAGGGAGGGGCGTCAAAAGGCCGGCCGTGTTCTTTGCCGCCGGGGGGGGAGGGGGAACGACACTACACACCACACAGGGCCTAACAAAACCCTACACAACACAATCCGGACGGGCGTGCCTCGCAAACATGCAGCCCTTTTTTGATGAACTCAGAACGGGCTCTGCATAGCCTCCCGCGTTGCGCTGGCACCTGCTGCCCACCGGGCCTATGACACGAGGCCGCGCTTGATGCGCCATTCAGCACTGCCAAGCTCCTTTCCTTTTGGGGGTCACTGCTGCCTGCAGGTCGGCGCGCCATGCGTGTGCGTTGCTGCACAGCACGGGCTAGCAGACACGCAGCCCATCTCATACACCACTTCTTGCTTAAAGCACTTGTCACCATCCCCCCTCTTTCCGCATGGTCGGCCCGCATCAGAGCCTAGTGCGCTGCCGCTGCGGCAAGCTGTGTGCGCTGCCGGCCACGCGCGATCCATTGCGTACTGACCCCGGGTCCATTTTGGCGCACACTCCATCTCGGCATCCGAGGCGTTATGGCTCGATGTAAGGCAGGTGACGGCCCTCGGCTGCTTCAGCTCAGCTCAGCCTTCCCTTGCGGTGTCCCGGAGGGAAACAGTCGTTTTTAGGGGTGCTGACTGAAGCCTCACCTCAGCCAGCTCAACCCTGGCCTTCAAGGCCACATGCCGCTGCCCCGTGACACCGCAACCAATTTGACACCCACGGTCGACCCTTGGTGATTGATGTATGCCTTGCATGACCTGCTGCTGCCGTAGGGTCCTTGTCGCACTACTACGGTGCTGCTATTGACACGACAATGGCACTGCGACACAGCCGCAGCACCTGCCCAGCCCCTCTATTGACTTGGCCCCTGGCCTGCACCCCGGCCGTCAGGCACAGGGAGCGCTACCGAGCTGCTACGTACCGCGCGCCAAGGGCAAGCAAAGTGATGCCCCAATGGTTACTAAGGCCTCATATCGCACGTCTTCCTTGAGACACGTGTCCCACGCAAGACTTGTGTGTGATTAGTTCAAGGTGCATTGTGTCAGGAAAAAAGCCAGCCGTCGGAAGTTTGGGGTGTGCGCCACCACCAGAGCAATTTGCGGCGGGAGCGCCATGTCCATGCCTGCTGTGAAGTGCCTGGAAAGGACAAACAACAGATGAATCACACGCAAAACAATCGCACCGGCAAATCAGAATCACAATAACCCTCCGTCACACTCGCATGCAGGGCGCCAGAAAACAGACATAGAAGGTTCAACGCCCAGTCAAACTGACTACCAGATGCTGTCCGCCTTGCAAAACAGCGGTCCAGAGTCCCTTTCAATCATTCACGCACAAAACTGCGCTCTCAGAACCCATCAGGCCGAGAGTCTCAGAGGGCTCATGATGGCAGCCAAGGGCGGTACCCTCCGGTGCTGTTCCCGCGGCCGTCCCCGCGATCCCTTGCGCCGCCGCTTCTCGATGTCCCGCAGCGCACTCTTGGCGAGAGGGGCCCACTGGCTCGCGCAGCTGAAGTCAGCGACACCCATGCCTGCGGATCAGGCGCGTGAGAGCGTGCGGGTGCGTGTTTGCGCAGACGTATTCCACGTTAGTGTGAGGGATGGTGGTGCATGATTCGTTTGTGAAGCGCACGCGCCTCCACGGCGCGCACGAGCTGCGAGGCGGGCATGCAGACAGGGTTGAAGAAAGCAGCACCATACAGGAGGTCATCGCCTGCAACAGACCGTTGCAAGAACACCGCAAGACATCTTGCCCACTTCCGCACCCTGCAGAGCCCCCAGATAAACCCCCTGTCCATCACGAGCACCACTCCCTCACCCTGGGCAATGCCCCTGAGCAGCTGCACTACCCTCAGCACGAAAAACACGTCTGGTGGAAAATGCTCCACGGACGCCTTCTTGAGGGGGGAGTTTGGGTCAAATGGGTCCACCTGGGGTGGGGTGGGGTGGGGTGGTTCGGTGGGTGGATGCGTGAAGGGTGGCCGTGAGCAGGTTGGTTGCAACGAGGTGAGTGGGCGGCACAGGGTTGTTGACTTGAGGGTTGCGTGGTGCAGGTGGATGACGCGGGTTTGAGCCCAGCAGCGCAGCACAGCCGTCCAAGTAGGAGTGAGTATGCTGCCGCACCACTCAGCTGGCGAGCTGGGACTCAAGGAGGCACGCCAGGGCAATCACGCAGCTGCTCGGGAGCCCAAAGGAGGCCGAGACTGTGCACGCTGCGCCCACCTTCGCCACTTGCCGCGTGACCCGCAAGAACCCACGCACGCAGTGTTCAACCGCGCCAACCCAAACGACCCGATTACGAAGGCGCCCCCACCGTGCCGCGCGTGTCGAACATGCCGTACGCCAGGGAGCGCCGCAGCTCGGGGTCCACCTTGTCGATCTGCACGCCCAGGCCCGTGATGGCCGCGTTGATGGCAGGAGTGTCCTCCCTGCAGCAGCAGGCGCCAGGCACGAGATCAGATACAGCGCGGCCATCGTATCAAGGTGCAGCCGAGATGGGGCCGACGACGGACGAGGGTGGGTGCGCCAAGGCGCGGCACGAGCATCCACGTGCTAGGCCCTTCAAACAATGTCACCTGCCCCCCCCCCCACACACACACACACCCACAGGCACGCCACCTGTGCATGCACACGCGCCTTTCAAGAAGAAGCCCCAACTTTTCAGCCAGCACATCCCAGGGCCGCGCCTCTCAACAGCCATCACTAGAACACAGCGGCACGCTCCCTTCACCACCACCACCAACGCCACCGCCGCCGGCCCTCGCACCTGTCCAGCGCGATCATCAGCCGCGCGAGCGCCTCCCGCTCCGCCCCCGGCAGCTGCTTGGACTGCCCGTAGTCCAGGAGCGCGATGGAGCCGCCGTGGCGCACCAGGATGTTCCCGGGGTGGCCGTCCGCCTGGAAGAGGCCCTCCCCCATGATCATGCGGCCGTAAGCCTCCGACAGGTTGGCCAGGATCAGGCGCGCAGCCTGGGAGCCAGGGTGGGGGAGGAGAGGGGCGAGGGCGGGGGT